>NW_027062619.1:38242-170411 GCF_032884065.1 Artemia franciscana | reverse complement strand
AAGGGCTGAAACTAGAAGAAACTCAAAAGTACTTATGAATCGTAGGTTGATTCACAAAATTATGCCCGACGTGAGCATGCTGAGATACAAGGGAGGAGGGGGGTGGATATGAAGGCTATATATTTGCATACATAACCACGACAGATCTACCTATAGCCCCAGCTATCGTCCATAAAAATATCAAGGGGTTCGTATCTAGAAAAACAAAAACAGCATTTTGGACGCTTTAAGAGAGGTGGTAAAACACGGACAACAGTAAATTCTGCATCAGTCATGTTTCAACAAATAGTAATCTATTTGTGAAAGTGAAAAAATATTGATTCTAGAAATAACATAAAATTTAAACTAAAACAACCATCATGCCTGTAAATGGTTCAAAACCACAAAGATATAAAACTTTCCACCCCTGCAGTTCTTTAATTTCAGTGTCATTTCCAGAATTCGTCATTAGAATGGTTTCGTGGTTTATTTTGTCTTCAAAAGCAAGTCCAAGTTGTGTCGAATATAACTTGGTATCAATATGTGCTGTCAGTGCTGTAGTTCTTCTGCTATCAATGTGCTTATCGTTCTGTATAACTAGATTTTGCCGACTTAGCGTTATACGGTATAGGAGCTCTGCTTCCCGCCAACGGAAAAATGTAACATGTTGTAATTTGCTGTTATTTATAATAAAGAACGTTGACATGGAGAGGCCACCCACCCGAAAAGCCTCGACAGAACATAGCTACTCTCATCTTGATTGAGAAAGACACTGCATGCTACCACGTACATGGAGAGACCACCCCCTTAAAAAGGCTGAATAGAACATATCTGATCTTATTTTGATTGGGAAAGATACTACAGGTTACAACCCACATGGAGAGGCCACCCATTTGAAAAGCCTTGACAGAACATACCTGATCTCATCTTGATTGAGAAAGACACTGCATGTTATCACCTAATGGAGATACCACCCACTTGAAAAGGCTAAATAGAACATAACTGATTTCATTTTGATTAGGAAAGATACTACAGGTTATTACCCACATAGAGAGGTCACCCATTTGAAAAGCATCGACAGAACATACCTGATCTCATCTTGATTGAGAAAGACACTGCGTGCTATTACCTAATGGAGATACCACCCACTTGAAAAGGCTGAATAGGACATTACTGATCATATCTTGGCTGGGAGAGGTACTGCAGGTTACCACCTACACGGAGAGACCATCTCGACAGAACATACATCGACTTGAAAAAACCTCAACAGGACACACCTGGTCTCATCTTGATTAAGAATGAGACTGCATGTTACCACCTGTATGGAGAGACCACTCACTTGAAAAAAAAACGAATAGAATATACCTGATTTCATCTTGATTGGGAAAGACGCTGTATGTTTCAACAAGTTTTTTCGGATACCGATCACTTAACTTCTCAAGAATAAATGAGCCCATGCCAGAGCCCGTACCACCAGCAATTGAATGACAGAGCACAAATCCCTAAAAGAAAAATAATCAAACGTGACAGTCAAATGTCAAAGTCAATCTAACAAAGGAAGCATATGAATGTAACATAGGAATCGAACAAAGAAAGCTGTTTTTATTACATCGTTTTCAGGGATATGTGAGGTTTGTTTGTTAATATTATTATTTTTTGCAATATATATAGGTATGGCATGGTTTATGCCAAGGTGCAGCGTGAATGCCAGTATTTATCATGGAGTGAGAGGGCAATAAGGCAGAACACTATTTACCATAGCTCAAAGATATTTATCTGTGTTTTACACACATCTTTCCAAAACTTCACCCACGACGAAATGATTCGACAATAACATGAAAACAATAAATTAATAGCCCCGAAGAATCATCTAGAATTTCCAACCTTCAAATCCATCACAAATGGTACTTCCTAGCAGACCATCAGCTATATCCCTTAGGCTGTTTTCCATTCTCAACTTCACACGCTTCTAGAAGCCTGGAAGTGACTTCGGAGTTGAAACCATTCGAGGGTATATAATCAAGTTCTCCATCTAAATTTCCAACTCATGAGACCTGGTTACAACAAGTGTCCTGTTAAAATAGAATATTTTAAGAGAACCATCTGCATTGAAGGGCGTACAGCCAATTTGTGGTCAGTGGATTAGGAAATGAATGGGGCATACAATTTTAGTGCATAGATAAGAGAACTAGGAAACGGACCATTTGTATACAATGGCTAGATAAAAATTGTGTATACAATTAATAATTTTTAAATTAGGATACTTAAAAAAGAGTCCCTTCTAAAAATTTATACTTAACAGAGGTTTCTCATTATTTTAAATCCAAAATCATCATATACAAAGCTTGAACAATCTAGGTTTAGAGGATTTTTTAGTTTAAAAATTTCATGAACTTTTTTTTCAATTTTGACTTTGTGTAGCCATAATACTGGCTACGCAATTCAAGGGCCTGTAAAACAGCTCTTAATTTTGTCGCAATACTATATTTCAAAGTTCAATAGTCTAAAGGTTTCAATAAGACTTAATGGTCAATTCCAATACCCTGAGAAGTGCACCCCCCCCCCCAAAGGTTGGATCGGGCCCAGACTCCCAAAGTCACAAATATGGCACTAACTGTTATTTCACACTATGATTATTTCAGATTTGAGGACACATTCTAGAAAATGACAGGAATTTAGGGACCTTCTCCTTTCTTCTAGGAGGAGGGCATATCCAAGTATTTACCCTTAAACAATACAATCAGAAAACTGACTCTAAATTCTAAAACTTAGAAGCCCCATGCGCTCAACAGAGGTTTGGTCAGGTCCAGGCTCAACTAGGAAACCCACTATTAATTTCTGAAAAATTTGGGTGAAATCCATCAAGTCCCTTCTGATTAATGTTATAATGAAAAGAATTTAATGATCACTCTGGGTCACGTCGGTACAAAGTTACGAAAGAAATGACAAGGACACCAGAATTTATGTTTATAAATATTTGAAGTTAAATAAAATAAATACATGTTTTTTTATAATAAAAAAAAACGACTCGAATAAAGCATTAAAAAAATTATAGATGATTAGGTACAATGAACTATCGAACAGGTTAATAGATATAATGCAAATCATGTGGGATTTCAATTTGATGAGAAAGACAATCACAAAAATCTAGGTATGTTTTAGGCAATATAGAACAAGACCAACCTCAAGACTATCACTGTTATCTGCTTCTCTGTCGACAATATCGAAGATTTCTTCAAAGAGACGGTCACCATGGCTATATCCAGCAGCCCAATTGTTGCCTGCTCCACCGCCATCTTTTGAAAGATAAACATTTTCTCTGTTGTATAGCTAAAAATGTTATATCCATTAAACAGAAGTAAGTAGGATTCAATTATAAATATTCAAAGACTAAAAACTTCAGCCGGTCACCTTTTCAAAAATCATTCATTTTTTCTTAGTTTCTTAATTCTCAGTCTAGCCGTGACACTTTCTACAGCTTTTTTTTTTTTTTTTTTTTTTTTTTTTTTTTTTTTTTTTTTTTTTTTTTTTTTTTTTTTTTTTAATCCAACTAAGAACCGTGTTTGTGAGAGAGTAGTCCTACTTTTTTTTGTCTTTTTAATTCAATTGAGAACAACCTAGCTACTCACACCCGACACTTAAAGGAGTTATTAAGTAAAAGAATAACTATGAATCACAAACTTTCTTTCCAAAACAGTATGGAAAACTGATAAGAGATGAACACCATCTAGCGTTGGCTAGAAAAATGCCAATAGAATTATGAAAGTTTAATAAAAACAAAGATGTATAAATTTAATTATTTTTTTTTACTTCTTCTGTACATTAGGCCGAATATTAATAAAGACCGACTTTTCTCAAAGGGTAAAAAAGGCAGTATTTGTGTTTGACGTTTAGACTAGCTTAATTTTCTACATACTAAATTACCCCTAAGTATTTTATAATCCCAAGAAGTTGCAAAAAAATGAAATAAAAATAAATCTATCAAAACAGAATTTCAGGTTGGATCCAAATCAGCTTAAACCGTAATGAAATAAAAAAAACAAGTTTTTTAAAATGAAAGTAAGGAGCGACATTAAAACTTAAAACGAACAGAAATTACTCCGTATACGAAAGGGGCTTTTCTTCCTCAACGCCCCGCTCTGTACGCTAAAGTTTGACCCTTTCTCTTAGCTCTACTTTTTGAAAAAGGAAAAACCTGACTCTCACACCTGAAAACGTCCGTACACTTCCCAGTAACCATTACTATGTGTAAACACAGGTCAAAGTTTGTAACTTGCAACCCCTCCCAGGGAGACTGCGGGGTAGTAAGTCGTCCCCAAACACATAGTTATTAGGTTTTTTGACTATGGTGAATAAAATGGCTATCTCAAAATTTTTATCCGGTGACTTTTGGGAAAAAATGAGCGTGGGAGGGGGCCTAGGTACCCTCTAATTTTTTTGGTCACTTAAAAAGGGCACTAGAACTTTTAATTTCCGTTAGAATGAGCCCTCCCGCGATATTCTAGGACGACTGGGTCGATACGATCACCCCTGGAAAAAAAACAAAACAACAAATGAACACGCATCCGTGATTTGTCTTCTGGCAAAAAATGCGAAATTCCACATTTTTCTAGATAGGAGCTTGAACCTTCTACAATAAGGTTCTCTGATACGCTGAATCTGATGATGTGATTTTCATTAAGATTGTATGACTTTTAGGGGGTGTTTTCCCCTAATTTCTAAAATGAGGCAAATTTTCTCAGGCTCGTAACTTTTGACAGGTCAGACTAATCTTGATGAAAGTTATATATTTGAAATCAGCATTAAAATGCGATTTTTTTTATGTAGCTATTGGTATCAAAATTCCATTTTTTTGAGTTTTGGTTACTATTGAGCCTGGTCGCTCCTTACTACAGTTCGTTACCACGAACTGTTTGATTGAAATCCAAAGTTTGAATAATCTTAAATAAAGCTTGTTTATACAGTTCTGCTTTGTAATATACACTATCAACGGTAGCAGCAGTTTGACAATAATAACAGCGTGGCACTAGCAGTTGCACCGACACTATTAAAGCCGCAGCTTATGCTCACGTTTTATCTTTTTTTCACGATTTCTATGTATATAAAAAGGAGGAGTACAGAAGCAGAAAACAAACAAAACTGAATAAATAAATAGACTTTCAATTGCAAAATTGAAATAGAAAAATTTTACTATCAAACTAAATTATACTCCGAAAGAGTATGATTTGCTTGCCCTTATCGCAGCAAATTTGTCTCAAAATTTGGGACTAAAATTGTTATCGATAGTAAAAGACAACTTTTCACAAAATGTATACTTTTTAAGGGAATACGTGGCTTTACCCGACAAGACAAGGCTTGCACAGCTTATTTGTAAACGTTAACTACGCTTACAGCTAAAAAATGTTTAATCCAATGTAAAAATTACTTTACTTAATGCCCTCTAGCAAACAGTATCAAGATCCTTGCAGTTACTTTCTCCAATGACTTCAGCTTTGCGGCACATATCGAAAACGTGGTTAAAAGTACAAACACTAGTCTACAGACTTTAAACAGTATCCGTAGGTTCACTGCGAACACAGAGAGTATTAAGCATGCATACCTAACGTACGTCCGCCCCATTCCGGAATATGCGTGCCCTGTTTGGGTGCCCTCAGGGCTTAGAACAGTGTATCTTTGTCAGGAGCATGAATCGGTTCAGAAGCGACGGTATCGATCATCTTGGGCCGCCGTGACATTCCCTACGAAAAGGCTCTGGAACAGCTAGGACTGCCGTCACTCCAAAACCGGTACGAAACTCTGATAATGAGTTTTAAAAAGTTCTTGCTTTCTAAATCTCAGCACCGTGACATTCTACCTGATCAATCTCTACCATCAAGAACGAGAAAGCAAGATAAGTTAGTTCACGTTATTGCAAGAACAAACCGATATGGTAATTGGTTCGTCCCGGTTTTCGTCGAAATGTACAATAAGAGTTGATGTTTATAGTTTGATTTATATTTACAAGTGTAATTTGATTTTGAATATGTTGTAAAGAAACGCAAATCAGCGATAGCTGTCAGGTTTTTGCTATGAAACCTGTCTACTACTACTACTACTACTGCTTACGTTCCCAGCTTAATTATTAGTATGTTATTTTTTTTTTCTCTCCTACGATTTCCATATTGTATTGTGTCGGATTAACGACGCCTCTCGGCTACTAAGGTCCTTGCATTGCCCCTGCAGTGTGTTGAACATCTAGACTCAAAGCTAAGATTACTGAGCTGAGATCAAATCCACTGCACCTCCATAGGACTACAGTTTCTCTATATATCAACGAAAAACAAGTTGTATAAAATCCTTTTTTATACAACTTCAACAAATTTGATAGTTCAAAAATCAACAGACTCTGAATTGTCAACTTGGTGGAAGCGATGATTTGACAGCCATGGCTAATTAGAATAAAAACCAAGACAGATGGTCCCCATGAAAGACATTATAAAAAATTTTCAAATCATTCGTTTTTTTTAATTATTCCATATCTGACATTATTCGTCTTCCTAATTACATTTGAGGCTTGATTTAAATGTTTTTTAGATTGAAACACGTTAAAAATCTTTGAAAAAAGCACAATTTTCCTATTTTTCCGGCAACTTTAGAACCTTCTTTAAGAAAAAGTCTAAGTAATATCGTAAATGTGGCTCCGTGAATTGATAGATTTGAAAATAAATGAGTAAAATAATATTAGTATTTTGTTCTCGTTGAGAAAGTTACAGCTTCAGTGCTGTCTTACAATCCCTTGTTTTAGAGAGAACAAATACCTTAAGGAAGGATGTAATAAGTCTTTGAGAAAATCCAAAATCTTTGCTACCTTAACGAAAAGGCACGTTCCGTCAAGGCAAATACAGGCGCAAAGTAAAGACAAACCCAACTTCGTCCTTCAACCTTAGAAGAGAATCCAAGCAAAGTATAAACAAAAAATGTCGAACGGTATCAAAGAGTTTAGAAATTAGATTAGCCGGACACTTAAGCATTTCTCACGATATTCGATAGGTCCCCCCAAAAAAATTAAATTGAATTTCCCATCAAACTCTGATGCCATTACTCAAAATGTTGGTTAGAGGTAATCAAGAGACGTTGTCAGAGAAAACCAATCCCTCTTAATTTGAAGGATAAGTTGTACAAGATCAAGAGGATAAAGTTAGGTAAGATATATTTCAAACAAAAATTATTCAATAAATAAAATAATAAATTCTCAGAAAAGCTCTATAGTCTGTAAAGAAGAGGAATACTGAAACTAAACTTTTAAATGTTTTACTAGAACATTAGAAAAGTTAGGCCAATAAATAAAGTCATGGGGGAATATTTGAGCCCCGATGACAAGACCAGAAAAGTTCCTCGCTTGTAGCATGGCTTCCATAACTGTGTACAGTATTCTACCCCTAAAATACAATACATTTTGCGGATATTTCACTGAATAAGCCCTCTATCCTAGATAAAACCACATAGGTTGTCTTAAAATACTACTTGACTCACATATACAAATCTTTTACTTCCCTGTGCTATTTCGGCTCTCGATCTGGATCATTCCCTCAGACACATAAAATATCTTATAAAATATCAAATAAAAAATATCATTAAATATTAAATAAAAGTTGTCCCTGTTCTCGAACTGGTTGGCGATCCAATGAACATGCTCATAGATACTTACTTAAGTCCTGTCCATCCTCGCGGGACGTTTTGGGGCCACTTCTTTTGACAGGGCATGAACTAGGGCTCGGTACGTTGTTCTATCGTGTGCAGTTCGAGTCAACTCAACGATGCGCTTTCGGTCAAAGTTTTCAATCCACCTCTTGCTAGGTCTTCCTCGTGGTCGAGATCCGTCTATGGTTCCTTCGAGGGAGATTTTTGGTAGACGGTCGCGGTCCATTCTCTTGACATGTCCGAGCCATCGCAGTTGTTGTCGTTTGATTTTATTTAGGATTGTGTCGGGGGACTTCACCCGTCTTCGCACCTCCTCATTGGTCACATGTTCAGTGTAGGTGATTCTTGCGATGCGACGGAGACATCTCATCTCGAATGCAAGTAGGTTGCGCTCATTTTCGATCTTCAAGGTCCAGGTCTCACACCCATATATAGCAATTGGCACAATCAGGCTGTTGAAAAGTTGAACTTTCAGCTGGTTCGACAGGTTTCGGCATTTCCAGATATTTGTGAGCCTTTTAAAACTGGAGCTAGCAAGAGCTAGGCGGCGTTTGATGTCGGAGGTATGACAATTGTCCGCTGTGAGGAGACTGCCCAGGTAGACGAATTGGTCGACCGTTTCAACTGGCTGACCGTCGATCACTATGGAAGGAGTAGCCGCTTGTTTTTGGCGTGACGTGACCATAGCTTTCGTTTTTTTGGCGTTAATTTGCATGCCAAAAGGTTTTGTGGCTTCGTTGAGACAGTCTGCTTGTCTTTGGAGATCATCGACCGTCGTAGAGAGCTGGTCGATGTCGTCAGCATAGGCGAGCTTGTTTACTAGGACTCCACCTATTTTGGCTCCATGTTCGTCTGGTATCAGTGACAGTATGGCGTGAAGAAACAGGTTGAACAGGTGGGGCGACAGAATACATCCTTGTAAAACTCCCGAGGATGTTGAGAATTCATCAGAGAGTCCATCAGTGGTGAGTATCCGGCTTCTGGATTGGCTGTATATATTCTCAATAATCGTGATGATTTGGTCGGGGATACCGTAATGTCTTAGGATGTGACACAGACCTTTCCTCCAGATTAAATCGAAGGCTTGCCGAAAGTCAATAAAGAGATGATATAGGTCTCTGTTGAACTCGACAAAGCGTTCCATGAGCTGAGGAACGGGGAAGATTTGGTCAATGGTCGATCGTCCAGGTCGGAAGCCAGCCTGGTATTCACCCAGAACGGAGGCTGTAATTGCTTGGATTCTACGTAGGAGAATTTTGGTCAGTATTTTAGTTTGATGACTGGTCAAGCTGATAGGGCGGTAGTTCTCACACTCTCTTCTTGAGCCTTTTTTGTGGATTGGGACCACTGCTGCCTTACACCATAGCTGTGGGACATGGCCCGTTGACCATGCGGCTGACACAACTTTGTGGTACAATTCGACGACGTCCTCTGAGTCAATGTTAATTAGTTCAGCAGTGATACCGTCCGGTCCTGGGGCCATCCCTCGTTTCAGGGATCTTGTCGCTGCCTCATTTTCTGATTTTAAGAGTGGTGGTGGAGGTTCTCGATCATTAATGGGGAAGGATTTTAGGATGCTGGGATCGGCAATGATCTGCGGATTTAATTTATCTTCAAATTCCTTCCATCGTTCGAGTTTCATTTTTACGTCGTTGATGGGATTGTTGTGTTTGTCTAGGATTGCTGTGGAGATGAGATCTTTCCTGCTAGACAGTTCACGAACTGTTTTGAAGAGTTTTTGACTGTTTCCGTTCCTAAACTGGGTTTCGCATTCCTTGCATTTCTCGGTAACATGGTTACGCAAGGCCTTTCGGACTTCTCGTTCGATTCTCCTTTTGAGATATTTATAGGTGTCTCGGCTGCATGGGTCAGCTTTGTTGTTGCAGAGACACTTTTGGTTACATGGTTGGATTATTTCTTCAGTAATCCACGGCTTTTCGTCTTTCGTTTTCCTCCCGAGGACATCATTTGCTGTCTCCAAAACTGCAGAAGTTGCATGCTCAGCCAGTTGATCAATCTCTTCGACGGTAGTGAGGGAAGTGAAGTTCTCCAGGATAGCTAGGAATTTTGACGATAGGCTGGTGGTATAGGCGCCTTTTTTATGGGGTCGCGAAGCAGCTCTGTCCGGAATCTAGGGATTCTTGTCGTCTTACGGAGTCGTTTCAGTCTTAGCTTGAGTTTGGACATCAGGAGTGAGTGATCCGAATCAAAGTCTGCACCAGGAAGGGATACAGTATCCATTATTGAGGACTTCCAGCGTTTAGATATCAGCACATAGTCTATCATGTTTTCAGTTACTCCGTCGGGGGATCTCCAGGTGACCTTACGGCGGTGTCTGTTTTTAAAGGCGGTGTTAGTTATATACAGGTCGTTTTCTCTAAAGAAACTAATTAGCTTTCACCTCTTCCGTTCAGTCGGCCATGGCCGTGCGGTCCATGTAGAACTACCAAAGTAGAACTGTTCGCATTCTTCACCGCTTCGAGCAGAGTCAGGAGCATATACCTGGATGATGGTTAGGTTTGACACGGATCCCTTTAGTCTATCCTTTCTGATACGGGCGTGAAGGAGATCAGCGCCTTTTTTGTAGTTGGTGAGAGGATGAATCCAACACCCTGTCTGTGAGTGCCATCGGTGCGTCCCGAGAATAGGAGGGAGGTTCCGGAGATAGTTTCTTCACCGGTTAAGGGGAGGTGTGTCTCAAATAGCCCGACTAAGTCCCACTTGTATCGGTTTAATTCTCTCAGTAGTAGATCCATTTTTCCTGGTTTGGCTAGTCTGGGTATTGAGTGTTCCTATGTTGAGTACAGTTTCAGTGGAGATGAGTCGCAGGGTATCCTCATCCCGTCCGGGGGTCGTCATAGCCCTATTATGATCGTCAGCTTCCCCGTACGCGGTAGCATGTTCGTCGGTTTCCCCGTACGCGGTAGCATGTTCGTCGGCTTCCCCGTACGCGGTAGTATGTTCAATGTTACTTCCATTCACCATCATCATCATAATCATCAAATTGCTAGGTTCGTCGGTTTCCCCGGACGTGGTAGTAATTCTATTTTGATTTATAGAGCCCATAATTCATTTGTTAAAAGGAGAGGTTTCATGGCTGGTTAGGAGACGGCGGTAAGCCACTCCTCTCCGTAAACTTGCAGAGGCTGTTGTTCGTCGCTGAATCATCCGCCCTTTCGCAGTTGCCCTCCTGAAGAGGATCCTCCCACGATGATAATCTGCCATACCATACGATTTTACCCATTGTTGGGAGAAGGTTTGAAGCTGACGGGACATATCCACACGCCGGTGGGCCCAGCTCAGTCTACATCAGAGGGATCTTCTTCCTCCTCCGCCTGAATTTATGTCCCCCAGGCGAGGGTATCCCATTTATATTTTAGGACCCCCGGGGGCTGGGTCCATAGATGCCTCTAAGCATTTCTCGCGCAGCCGATAATACGAATGCCGATGGTGAGGGTATAGACTAAACTGTCTCCTGTCTCATCATCAGGACTGGATCGAGCTTTTAGCTTAAGGATGGCGTAAATTTAAACCAGGAGTGGCTTTTGCACAAGTTTAAGCAAACATTGTATCTGTTTTTACCATAGAAACATTTTTTTGGCTTTTGCAAAGCTTAATATTGCGAAGATGCATAAAACGCATGGAGGTATCATACATGTTAGAGTTCAAGTAACACAAGTTAGGCCCAATAAGTTGAATTTCTTTTCTTTGCAGCTATTGCAATTTTTTTTCGAATCTTTGATTCACTTTTGTATAATAATAAACAGGTTTCCCATAAACAGGTTGCGGACACTTAACAATTATGTATAATAAGACGTACAAGTAAGGTGTAGACCTATATACATTAATCTACACAAAGAGCGATGTGGGAACAATGCATTGTTACTAGTATTATATTTTTTTTCTTTTTTAGACCAGGGCACTTAGTATAGATATTGTAGAGACTTCGAAAAGGGTTCATTCGACTGGGAATTGAAAGGGCTAGCGCCCTTTTTAATAGTCAAAAGTGACTGGAGGACAACCAGCCCCCCCCCGCCCCCATGCCCATAACTTCCACAAAAAAATCCGATCAAAACTTTGAGAAAAAACATTTTGTTCAGCATAGTTGAAAGGTCCGGATATTAGGTCTTTGACGATGACAACACCCCCACAGCCTTTAGGGCAAGGATTATAAGTTAGGCTCTGGGGGCATATAAAGATTTCATAGAAAGGCTGGTCGTATAAACTTTGGAGGAGGCTCATCGGATTGGTAATCAGTTCTTCTAGTGCCCCCTCTATCAGAGTCAAAGTGATTGGAGAGCAGATATTCTGGCCACACGTCGTATTTTTTTTCTGAACTGCATCTGATAGAAGTTTTGACACAGCCATTTGTTGTCGTAGAAACTCCAAAAAGGCCTCATTCGTTCGGATACTGAAAGGGATAGTGCTTTTTTTTTATAGTCAAAAGTGATTAGAGGGTAACCAGCCCCTCCCCCCGCAGGTCCATCATTTCTCCAAATACATTTTACAAAAATTTTGAGACAGCTGTTTTGTTCAGTGTAGTTGAAAGGTCCGAAATTTTTGTCTTTGAGGATGACGCCCCCCCAACCACCCTTGCGGGTAGGGTTGTAAGTTATGCCTCGAGGGCATACAATGTTTGAAAGGGTGATTGTGTAAGCTTCAGAGGGGACTTACTGGATTGGAAATCAGAAGTTCTAGTGCCTTTTTTAAGAGTCAAAGTGCTCGAAGAGCAGCTACACCCGCCCACGTCACCTTTTTTCCAAATGTATCCGATAGAGATTTTGAGATAGCCGTTTGTTCAAAAATAGTCCAAAGATCACACAATAAGGCATTTGGGGTTGGCACAATCCCCAGAGCCTAAGAGTAAGGGCTGTAAGTTATGCCCCGGGGGTACATAAGATTTTAATGGAGGGGGTGGTCATGTGAACTTTAAAAGAGCCTCTTTTGATTGGAAATGTATAGTTCTAGTTCCATAAGAGTCAAACATGATGGAGGGCAACTAGCCCTCGCTGAGATCCTTTATTCCTCAAAAAGCTTTTGATTAAAATAGTGAGAGAGCCATTTCGCTAATAACAGTCCAAAGAGCATATAGCTATGTTTTCAAAGTGGACACAACCCCCCCCCCCCCACCAAAGTCCAGGGGCAAGAGTTGTATGTTATCCCCCGGGCATCCAAGATTTTTTAAGAAGCGCGTGGTCTTATAAACTTTGAATAGGATGGGGCTCATTTGATTGAAATTTTAGTGCCCTTTGTAAGAGTTAAAACGGAATGGAAGGCAATCAGCCCCCCCCCCCTCCCAAGCCTATCATTCCCCAAAATACATCCGATAAAAATTTATTTGATCGATTTTTATAGTACTACTTCTATCACAACTACTTGTAAGGTTAAAAGAATTAAGATGAAAACTTCAAGAAGTATATCAATACAATACAAGAAGTATGTCGAAGGAAATATCGACAATATCATAGCAGTGGCTAATTGTATAAGTTGATCAGTAATACTACTTCTGTGACGACTATTATAACTATACCTAGGGATATGAAGGTGAAGCTTTCAGAAATCTGTTGCACGGATGATAATCTGCCATCCGTATGCAGGCTGTCAAAAGGACACATCAGCTATATTTTAGGAACGATTTCGCGTGTGAAATTAAAACTTACATAGCTTATTGTGGGGGGTGTTGAACTAGCCAAAAAACAATGTTTGCATCATAATACTATTACTTCTACTGCTACAACTACTACAATTGCTATTATTATTATTACTGCTACTGCTACTACTACTGCTACTAAAGTTAAGACTACTACTATTAACTCTATTCTTGCTGCTATAACTACTGGTCCTACTGCTACTGCTAATAAAACTAAGTGTATTAAGGCGAAAATTTTTTGTATTATTGAAACTGCATTGAAATGAACCAAAACGCAATACGCCCACATAGGTTGTCAAGAGGACTTATCAGCAATGCTTCAGGGCCGGTTGATGGTATTAAGTTAAAAATTTCATCGTGGGTTGAAGAGGATGTTTAAGCAAAACAAAGGTACTATGTATATACTGCTACTAATGCTACAACACAAGCTAAGAGTATTAAGACGAAGCTTTCAAGGGAAATTTAGGCGGATGTTGATCTAAATCAAAACGAGCTATGATAATGTAGATTGTCAAAAGGGTGACAAAGCAATATTACAATAACGGCTTACACTATTAATTTAGACCTTTTAGGGTAAGTTTAACGAATTTTGAACTAGCCAGAAGACACTGTGTGCATACTTTTAACGCTACTTCTACGGTTACTGTAACTAATGATACTAAGGGAATTAAGTTGAAACGCTCAGGGACAGTTTCAATTAAATGAGAAAAACATACACATGCAAGTATTAAAAGGGCATATAAGTAAAATCATAGGCAGCAATTCTGTCATAGCTAGTTCTATTATTGATATTTCAAAGGAGCTAATTTGATTGCAAATTCAGAGTTCCAGTGCCTTTTTTAAGAGTCAAATCTGATTGGTGGACAATCAGCCCTCTTCTTTAGCTCATAATTTTCAAAACACTTCCAATCGAAATTTTAAGAGAGCCATTCTGTTCAGCATAGCTGAACGATCTTGTACCTGTTTCTCTAAGGCTATTGCATAGGTCAACCCACACTTATGCAATTTACCCATTAAGCTTAAAAACTAAATATTGTCTGAATTAAATCAAAACGCATTGTGTGTGCGCTGGTTGTCCAAAAGGCATTTCAGCAATATCCCAAGAACAACTGAGGGTATTATGACCAACCTCTCGGGCTACTTCTATTACTACACCTGCTCTTAAAATTTAACTGAATCAAAAGTAGGCTTATGTGTATCCAAGCTGTCAAACAGCATAGATAGATAGATAGATAAATTTTTGCAATGGTGTTAAACTTTATTTTTCAAGTCAATTAAAAAAGGCATAAAACTAAATTAAACTACCACTATTTGTGTCTAGATTTTTAGAATGGTGTATGTTGTAAAAAATTGTAGAAAAAGTTTCTCCAGCATCCAACTAGACAATAATTCTTAAAGGACCACCGAAAAGATTTGAACTACTATTTTCTTTTTCCCTGAAAAATACTATGTCAGCATTAAACAGCCAATCTGTTTTTCCCTGCAAAAAGACTATGTCAGCATAAAACAGCCAGAAATTAATTAAAAAAAACTTTTTCAACAAAATAAGTATTCAAGCTTATTATATGAAAATATGAAAATAAGTATTTTCAGCTTAGTAATAAGGTTTACTGACTAGTAGGAACTTCCAAGATGACCTCCTTCCTTTAAAAAATGGGAATAAATTTTTGCTGAGATGATGAGGTAGATTGAAAACTAACCTTAGAATATGGAGAGCAAAGAATATTGTTTATCACTCTAGGTTCCAAGTCCAGCAGAACAGCTCTTGGAATATAGTGCTCATCATCAGCCTAAAAAAACAAAACAACATGAGTCACTTTCTCATTCTACTAGCTCAGGCTTTCAGCCCTTGCAAATATAGTCTGACAGCGACTAGGAGGCAGTGACGGTTCTCGCCTGTCTTGTGCTTGGGGCAAAATCTTGATCCCCCCCCCCTGTCTCTCACAAAACTGTCAGGCCAAATTTTAACAAATTATAAATCTACTAACAAAATTATCTTCAATTTTTAATTAATATTCATTTTTTTATCATTATTATTAATTATGTTAATCATCATTATTTTTTTTATTTAATTTCATAAATTAATCAATAATTAATTAATTATTTTCATTTATTAAGTGCACCTTCTGCTTTATTTAAGTAAAAATTCAAAAAATACAAAATGATTATCACTGTTAGATTATTTATTCCAAACTTTACACCCTTAAAATTTCTGCTCACGGGGCAAGTGTCCCCTATCCTTCCCTTAAAACCAACTCTGCTAAGAGGGGCGCAAGAAAGCAGACAAATGGAATTGCAGTCTCCTTTGATTGCATAGAGACAGCTTTTGTTAACTTTCTCTGCTTTCTTAGGCCTTCAGTCCTTGCAAATGTAGCCTAACAGGGCCTAGAATTTTTGGCGGGGGTTTCACATCATTTTGGCACGAAGCATTTTTTAGCATTAGAAAGTAATTTTGTTTATTACTTCGTACTGTTTCGTGGTATTCTTACGTCATGTACGACCTGTATAATTGTTCTCTCTTCAAAAGTTTGAAAGCAGGATGCCAAAGGCTTTTTTTTATTTCCTTTGTGTGCAAAATCATAGGCGGCAGTTTGAGGCCTCAAAATAAGGTTCAGTTTTGAAACTGAAATATTACACAAGTGCCTAATAGCCTAATTTTAAGTATTGTCTCAAAACTTATAAAACAGTTTTATTCAAAGAAACCGCAAGTTTTTTGGCATTTTTGAAATATCGTTTCTTGCATGCGTCCACGCGCTTAACAAACATATTGATCACATAGGGCGGGATCAATCAGTTCCCATTAAGCTTATATGCCTTTGCAAGATTTTGGTATGTTATTTTAGTATAGTTCTGATAACATGACAGGTTGGATCCAGGGAGAGAAAGGTTAGAGAGTTAGACCCGAGTTTGCACCTCCCCCTCCCCGATTTTTTTTCTGAACTGTATAACATAACAAAATGCGTCTAATAAAATTTTTGATGCACTTGTTAATGTCCTTTCGTATCCCCCCCAAAACATAGACCCTCCCCCTGCCGAACAAACATCCTGGCTAAGGCCTTGAATAAAGTATAATGTATAAACAAGAGGTTTGTTACCATTCGATACCTCAGATTCAGCTTCATCTATCTGATAAATCATATTTTTTAGGTTTCCTGCAACTTTTTTTGAATAATCGACCATAGGAGAATAATATGCAGAAACACGTAACTTTTTTTATTTTTTAGCAATTTAAGATTATCTTTAAAGAAAACAAAATATTATGTGACTGACTAGATGAATGGACAGATCTAGAAGTAATGGTACTCGAGAAGCAGGTTATTGGTGAAAGCACCCTTGAAATTGTCCTTCAATGATCATGTGTTTATCCCAGCGTAAGATTACTCTTATTTGTATTATTATTTTTGCCAGTTCTTCTTTATTAAATTTGTCTGTATTTATTAGAATCTATTCGTTTTTTACTTTTATTTATTTATTACTCCATCAGTGTTGTATTTTTTTTCATTTATGATGGGCAATACACATACGTGCATTCAGGATGTAAAACTAAAAGCAAGCATAAATTGCTGAAAAGAAGATATGAAACCTATAAAAAGAACAGGTAATATAAGTCACTATAATTGCTGGTTCGACCTTGAAGTTACAAAAATTGGAAATCTTTTGAAAATGTAAAAAAATATATATAATAGTAATAATAAAAAAAGCGAAGTTGGTTTACAGCCAGTGGAAAAGAAAAAAACAAAGCGAAAAGACAAAACAGATATATCAGCAGGGACCTATGCCAAGCATTCCACGAAACAAAAGAGAAAAAAAGACAACAAAGAGCAAACTAACATTTCAAGTGAACATTAGCACAGCAGAAGGGTGTTTGTTCTGCTTTGGTAGCCTACGTTTATTTCAAAAGGTTTTTTTTCTTTTAGCACTGAGGACAACTTGGCAATGTCCTTCCCTAAGTATCGACTTTTGTTTTTTCACTCTTTTTCCACTAGCTGAAAATCACATTCGTTTTCTAGTTGTTTTATTTTATTATATTTTCTTTTTTTGTCAGATGTCATCCATCCTTCCTGTAATTTGAATCTGAACTATTCAATATATAATCAAGACATTCTTAGAACATAGTTTTGGACCTATGAAAATGCAAATTATGCTATGCAAATTCCAAAAAAATGTGTAGACTGGAAATGCGACGTCATGACTGATCCTTGTAATCCATAATCTGAGACTAAAGAGCCTCCTAAAGAGACTAAAGTACTAGTTGTGAGCGTTTTCGAAATAAGTGTGATTCCTTTCTGATGCGAACGGGTAGTTCTGAATCCAAGAGGCCTGGTACCCTCCCGGAATCTCTAATATATATATATATATATATATATATATATATATATATATATATATATATATATATATATATATATATATATATATATATATATATATATATATATATATATATATATATATATATATATATATATATATATATATATATATATATATATATATATATATATATATATATATATATATATATATATTAAGCTACCGCCAAGTTGGAAATCTGCTGAAACCCGACCCGTTCACAATAGATTTAGTAGGCGTCCAGAACTTCGTTAATTCTCCAGAATCGATTTGAGCATAGTTAAGGCTTGACTAATCTTCTTGTCTTGTTGACTATACAAGATCTGAGAAAAAGAAAATACAATGCATAGTTATGGTATTAGTCGATTTCAGAGTTAGATCAACAACATTTATTAGGGTGCTAAAACACACACAGACAAAAATATATTTTTAGGTAAAAATCTTATGAATTTACAGTGTAGCGGGAGGAGGGAGTCTCCAGAACGATCCAACGGAACCCCCTACCCCTCCTGCTCCTAATTTTTTTCAGATATAGCTACTTTTATACTATTTAGATTAGACTTTCCTAATATTTCTTCTCGTAGCATCACAACACATATTCACAAAAACTTGTTCTATCATCAATACAAATAGCATAAATAAGACAAAAAAAAACCGTGTAAAAACCTGATAGAAGAAGACATCTTTTCTATCAACTCCGTCAGTGGCAAAATCTTCAAGAATTCCTTCTGGACTAATTCCATGTTCAAGACATAGTTTCTTCCAAAATTCAAATCCAACTGAAAGATATAAAACATCATAGGCTTTATACAAATTTGCAAAGAGTAGAGAAAAAGAGAGGAAGAGAAAGCACGCCACCTTATAGTTTCCGAAATTTTATCGACCGGAAATTACCAGCAAAATATGGGGACTGCACCAGATGTCTGACATCCAGCTATCCAGAGATAATTAAAAAGAATTGTTTGTAAATTAAAGCAGTATGAAAATTTGGAATTCCAAGTTATTATATTATATTTCCATTTATTTGTAAGTTGAAGCAGTAAGCATTACCTGAAGAATTTTATAAATTAAAAATCTGTAGAGGTGGGTTATGTAGATTCCAGGTAAGATCACCTGGTAAGATTTACCTTTTTTTGCTTTACATGTGAAGAAAATGCGTTTTTTTTTAATTAAACCAACTGGTGCTAATAAATAGCACCAGTTGGTAATTATTATTAAATCGTACTCGTTTTAATTACAACAAAACCAAAGGCAACACTACAACCATCCAAGCAAAAAAAAAAAGAACCGAAGTTCTTGCTCTTACAGATGTGGTATTTAAAAAATTTTGAACTAAAAAGTTACTTATGCCTTCGATGAAAAAAAGGTAAAAGATAGAGTTGTAGTTTGCAGTTTGCTAAAGTGGAGTACAAACTGTAATAAAACGAGTAGGTAAGTAAACAAAATCAACACAAAAATGAGTGCAAACACTGTAGAACAAATAAAATAATCAATTAGCCTACTTCAGGATGAAATAATTAAAAAAAAGTACTCAGAAATAAAATTCGAAGTTGTCATGCCTAGAGCTTCATTAAGTCAATATATTCGTTAGAACCAAGGGAAAGATAGCATAAACCCCTTGATACTAGTTTTCAGGCAAAAAAATCAGTTCAAATAATTTCTGAAAAAAAAAAAAATCAAATTTCCTTAGTTATTCAGCCGAAAATGGAGATGTAAACTCCCATTTGTGAGCTCCTGATTTCGTTTTTGTAACCTGCGCTATGGTAGTATAGGTTATCTTTCGGGAACCTTTTGTAGAATTCAGTTCAATTCCAGTAGGATTTAAACCATTCGCAGTTATGTAGTTTAGTTCAACATCAGTTGGAACTCCCCGATATGTCTTCTTTATGCTATGCTCGTGCCAGAAACCATGAAGATTAAAAGGAATTTCAGAAGACAGACAATTCCGCTAGTATATACTACTACTACTACTAATAACTCACTGCAGCACCAAGCCGCCTGAGGCCAACACAGCTACGCACGCTCCTCCTCCAACCTAATCTATTTAAAGCCTCCCTCTTTACACCCTCCCAGGAAGTTCCCATTTCCTTTAAATCCTTATTTATGACATCCTCCCAACCCAGACAAGGACGACCTGCTTTCCGTGTAGCCCCAGACGGTTGGCCAAAAAGGACAATCTTCGGTAATCTGTCATCCTTCATCCGTAGAACGTGGCCTAGCCATCTCAACCTTTCTTTCATTATAGCCCCAGAAAGCGGGATTGAACCACACTTTTCGTACAACCTACTGTTTGAAATACGGTCAGTCAGCCGGGTACCCAGAACAATCCGTAGGCAATTTCTCTGGAAAACATCTAGTAAATTTTCATCTGCTTTTCGGAGTGTCCATGCTTCAGAGCCATATTTGACCACTGTCATCACTGTAGCTTCCAATATTCTAATCTTGGTTTGTAGGCTTATCTTTCTATTCTTCCAAACTTTTTTTAACTGTGAAAAAACGATCCCACTAATAGCACACAGCTACCTATAAATACTGAAAAGCTGATGTACAATATCACGATCCAGAACTTGAAGAATGTAGGAAATCGCTAACCCCATTCAAATGTTTTTTTGAAATCAAAAGGAATGAAAGGACACATTTTTTTGTCCATATAACCTTGCACAGCTTCAAAACAGGAATTCCAAATGTTGGTTGTCTTTGTTGACCAAACAAATCAAACCAAACTTTGATCGTCTACCTGGTCCTGCTGACATAGTTAATAATTATGATATAATTATAATAGTCATAGTTATAATAGTCAAGCAAGTAAGAGATGAGATTCCTGGCCACTAGGAAAACAAATCTTTTGACTCACTTTCAGGTGAGTCAAACCTATTCTTTACGGTCTTTTCGCATAGGGGTCCCTTTTACCAGGGGAATTGCGGGAAGTATTTTTTGGTCCTTGTCTGGCAAAACCATTTTTTTTTAAATCCATGAAACTTCCAAATGCATACCACAAATCGTTCAAATTTTTTTTTTCTTATGTTCCTTTTCAGGCAAACAATATTTTTTGTTGTTGTGCGTCAAGGCTACAAGTTTAATATATAAAAAAAGAAAAAAAATGGAGACCATTTTAGGGGGGAGGAATCTAACCTTTTTTGTACATTAGGGTTTGGTTCAGGAACTAACAGATCTAAGATTCAAACTGGTTAAAAAAGAGGATGGCTGTTTTGGGGCTTGTATTTGGTTTGATCTTTCCGTTTGTTCTTCTTTTATTTTTTTTTGTTTCTATTTTATATTGTTGTTTTAAATTCGTTCTTTCTCGACACTCAAGGACACCTTGCTAGATACAGGCAAAATATAAGTATGATTATTCTTGTTTTTCTTTCTACTGCTCACAGACGTGTTTTTTTTCAAAATTATTTTCTTTATGTGGCCAAGGTAGTTCAGCTTTGAATCTTTTATTCACAAACTAAGGCCCTTACCACCAGGCCTGCATGGGTTACGTCATGCCTAGACATATATTTATTGGACTTTTTGACTACTCTGAGAAAAATGGTTATTCGGGAGTGTTGATCTAATGTTGTGGCGATTTTGAGGAGTCACAGGAGAAAAGTGCGGCTCAGGAAGGTGACTGACTACCTACCATTTTTATATTTTGACCCCTTAAATAGGGTATGTGAACTTTAAACTTGCAAACGAGCAAGCCCCTCTAAAGTTTCTACAGTCAATCTTCCCATGTGAATCGGTTGAAAAACAGAAATACATACTGGCTATACAAAACCTTTTTACTAAATTGACTGAATAGACATTTCTTGCCAAAAAAGGGAAAAAAACTGAAAATTTGTGCATGAAAATAGATGTCCAAGTGAGCATATCGGTACACGCTGGCTATACGGAATCCCTCCCCCTGACTTTGTTCCAATGTCCCATATTCAAGAAAAAGTACAGCCAAGATGCACACTCTTCAAGTTTTAACCCTTCCCCATCCAGAATACGACGTGCACATACCTATACAAGCAATAATTATAATGAAAGCGTTGACCTGATGGTATTTTTTTTAGTATTATTACTATTATTATTATTCACGCATGAAATGAAGCGGTTTCAGACACAGTTATTATTACATTGTCAAGTTGCACAGAAAATATAAAACAAACTGACTTACTCTGATTGCCACACTGACCAAGCTGCAATGTTATCATCTCAGATGGCATTTTGAAAAAATTCAGGTAACTTAAAGCGAATATGGCAACTGAAATGGGAACAAAAGGACTAACATTTAAAAACCATGTGAAAGAAAATAGGTCAAAATGGGAGCTTAAAGAGGCAGGGTAAGAGAAAATGCTAATAAGGAATGTGAAACAAATAAGATCCATGAAAAAAAGAATGCAATAGCAGGGAAATTAAAATATGACATAAAGTGATAACACAAAAAAATCGATCAATAAAAACTATAAGCTGCAGAAAAGAAAACACGGAAAAACACAGGAAAAGGAAACAGTAATCGTTCTAGACTAGTACAATTTTGTAAGTATAACAACCTTGGTTTAGCTAATACAGAATTTGGTCACAAAATGGCCCACAAGTTAGCATGATATCCACAAGATGATAAGACATCTAACTTGATTATGCTATTGGAAACCAAAGACTGGCAGGATCGACACACGATACTAGGGTATATAGGGGTGCTGTTATTGATGTTAAAAGTAAAGATCGCCTTCTAGTAATGTCTAGGGTTAATTTAAAGCCGAAATTTAGGAAGAGTAACTACCATTTGGGAAGTTATGACGTTGGCAGACTCCAGAATGAGGACTTGAGAAACTTCCCAGGAACAGTTGAATATTAAACCGGAGATTTTAAAATTTGACAATGTAGAAAATGGATGGAATAATTTTAGGAAAATAGTTCGTGAAGTCACTGACGGTGTTTTAGGGAAGAGAGTTAGAAATGCAGCTAGTAGTAAAAATGCTTTATGTTTAATAGACAGGAGAAGGGGTTTATTATTTGACTCAAATTATTTGAGTGGCAAATCATATGAAAATAAGAGGTATGTAAAGAAAGTGCAGAAAGCATTAAAACGTGAATTGAGGAGGTGTCAAGTGGAAGTCATGGACAAAATTGCCAAAAATCTGGACAATGCAGCCAAACGGCTTAATAGTAAAATTTTGGACTGGCATGTTCATAAACTGAGAGGGAACAGACGATCTGAACTTGTTCCAGTTAAAAATAGGGATGGGGCCCCAATTAGTGAGGAAGAAAGAGTTAAAGAGAGGTGGGCAGAACATTTTGAAAATACAATAAACCTTGTCAGAGTTACAGGAAAAGATATAAACAAGAGATAAGAGCTCATAAGGCACTTGTGACGACGCCAGAAGAGCCAAGAGCCCATATGGTACGAGCTCTAACAAAATTCTAAGAATCAATAGATTGATTTAAATGGAAAATCAGAGGCTTAATGCCGGTCCGGATTTAAAATAAGAGCTCTGAGTCACGATGTCCTTCTAACTATCAAAATTCATTAAGATCTGATCACCCGTTCGTAAGTTACAAATACCTCATTTTTTCTAATTTTTTCGAATTACCCTCCCTCCTCTTAAAACCACCAAAGAGAGCAGATCCGGTCTGGTTATGTCAGTCACGTATCTTGGACTTGTTTTTATTCTTCCCACCCAGTTTCATCCTGATCTCTCCGCTTTAAGTATTTTTTGTAAGATTTCCGGTCCCCCCCCCCCAAATGCCTCCCCCAACGACGCTGGATCCGGTTGGGATTTAAAATAAGAGATCTGAGTTACGAGGTCCTTCTAAATATGAAGTTTCATGAAGATCGGATCACTCCTTCGTAAGTTAAAAATACCTCATTTTTTTCTAATTTTTCATAATTATCCCCCCCAACTCCCCCGAAGAGCGGATTCGTTCCGATTATATCAGTCACGTATCTAGGACTTGTGATTATTTCTCCCACCAAGTTTCATCCCGATCCCTCCACTCTAAGAGTTTTCCAAGATTTTAGGTTCCCCCCTCAATTCCCCCCACTGTCACCAGACCCAGTCGGGATTTAAAATAAGAGCTCTGAGACACGATATCCTTTTAAACTTCAAATTTCAATAAGATCCCATCACCCGTTCGTAAGTTAAAAATACTTCATTTTTTCTATTTTTTTCCGAATTACCCCCCCCCCCCCAGATGGTCAAATCAGGAAAACGACTATTTCTAATTTAATCTGGTCCGGTCCCTGATATGCCTGCCAACTTTCATCGTCCTAGCTTACCTGGAAGTGCCTAAAGTAGCAAAACCAGGACAGACCGACAGACAGAATTTGCGATCGCTATATGTCACTTGGTTAATACCAAGTGCCATAAAAAATAAGGAAAAAGTTTGTGGCACTTTGGATGTGAAGGAAGATTTGTTTTGTGAGGAAGAATTTGTGACAGTACAAAAAGGATTAAAAACCAATAAGGCTCCAGGTGTTGTTAGTGTAGTAAATGAGTCTCTTAGAATAAGATCTTTCTTAAAATTAAATAAAAAAACAAGTTTTTTAACTGAAAGTAAGGAGCGACATTAAAACTTAAAACGAACAGAAATTAGTCTGTATATGAAAGGAGTTGTCCCTTCCTCAACACCCCGCTCTTTACGCTAAAGTTTGATTATTTCTCTCAACTTTACTTTTTAAAACAGTAGAAAAAATAGCATAAAGAGCGTGGCGTTGAGGAAATATACATAACTTACGAATTAACTTACGTAACGAACTTCAATATTCGTATGTAATATCGTATAATTAGGTATATAAGGGAATTCACCCCTTTTCAATACCTCGATCTTTACACTAAAGCTTAAATTTCGTCCCAAGTCCCAACATTACTATTTGTAAACACTGCTCGAAGTTTGTAACTTGCAGCCCCACCCATGGCGACTGTGGGGGAGTAAGTCGTCCCAAAAGACATAGTTATTAGGTTTTTGACTATGCTGAATAAAATGGATATCTCAGAATTTTGATCCGGTGACTTGGGGAAAAAATGAGCGTGGGAGGGGGCCTAGGTGCCCTCCAATTTTTAGGTCACTTAAAAAGGGCACTAGAAATTTTAATTTATTTTAGAATGAGTCCTCTTGCGACATTCTAGGACCACTGGGTCGATACGATCATCCCTGGAAAAAAGATTCCATTACTTTTAGAGGGTGTTTTCCCCCTATTTTCTAAAATAAGACAAATTTTCTCAGGCTTGTAACTTTTGATGGGTAAAACTAAAATTGATGAAACTTATATATTTCAAATCAGCATTAAATGCAATTCTTCTGATGTAACTATTGGTATCAAAATTCCGTTTTTTAGAGTTTCAGTTAATATTGAGCCGAGTCTCTCCTTACTACAGTTCGTTACCACAAACTGTTTGTTAATGTATGTTAATGGATGTGGCGAAAAATTTAAGGGAAATGGTAACTTCTTAAGAGGATGTAAAGAGGAAGGCTTTGAACAGATTGGGATGAATGACGAGCGTGCGTAGCCGTGTTGGCCTCAGGCAGCTTGGTGCTGCAGTGAGTTGTTATTAGTAGTAGTAGTGTAATATCAGGCAAAAGGTTTCAGATTTTCGCGCTCTTACTTGCTCATCCCCTTTATAACACTAAATAATCACAATCTTAGAGAACTATTGGGTATAACTGTAGTTTGAGTACTTTCTACTCTCTTAGAAAGCTATTGATTTAGGTGAATAAAAATTTCTGGGACAAATTTACAGTCGAAAGGACGGCCAAGAAAGATGTTTTAAAGAAAACCCCTTCCCTCTCCCAGGCACTGACTTTTCATAGACTTGGAAAGTTCTTGCCCTAGGTAAACCACTGCTTTTTCACTTTAATGCAAACTAAAGAAATGGGAATGAAAAAATACTTATATACCTCTTAGTATTGTAGCCTCTAATATCCACTTTAATGGTCAATTTCAACTTCAATAGTTTTGACAAATTAAAACACTATTTAACTAACATTAAATTGCACTTGCTATTGGGCCAAGATGTCAGAGAACTTTCATGAATGGATTTACAGTCCAAAGTAAGGCCAAGGAAGGTGTTTTAAAGTAACCTCCTCCCCTTACCAGGGAACTAATTTTCATGAATTAAATTTTTTTTACCCTAGGTAAATCACTGCTTTTTGTACATTAGTGTAAACCACAGAAAAGAGATGGAAAAAAAAAAAAATACTTGCATACCTCTCAATCCTATAGCCTTTAATTTTCACTAAAATAGCACAATTCTCAACTTCAACATTTTTGACAAATCAAAGCAAGGTTTAATTTACATTATATTCAACTTTCTAGCAAGGTAAGGTGCCAGAGGACTTTAATGAATGGATATACAATCCAAACTAAGGTCAAGGATGATGATTTAAGGTAACCTCCTCCCCTCTCTAGGGCACAGACTTCATAAACTTGGAAAGTTCTTGTGGTAGCTAAATCACTTATTTTTGAACATTAAAATTTAATCAAACACGTTTAGCAGGCCAAGAAATGCAATGGTTAGATTAGCATGAATATTGTAGCCAAATATATTGCTAATTATTCTAAATGCTCTGATAGCCAAAAGGAGATCTTAATCACTGACACACCTGTTCAACTTGAGCTTTAATCTTAGAGAATGCTGCCCAATCCTGGGCTTTGGGTTAAAGTTAGAACCAAATGCCCATATCACAAAATCATGGACAAATTCAATCTAGGACAAGCATTGTGATGTAGAATAATATTGTTGATAATGGTCTTACATATAACCAGATATAAAAGAATTCCAAAAATTATATAACCTTCATATTTTCAATAGCCCTAAACTTCCCCTCCCACCAGCAATATAGAATTTGCTGTTGAGGTATAATTTTGGTGCTTGATCACTTTTAATGAAACATTCTAAAAACTACACTAAAATATTTCTAAAATACTTAGGCTACTTTGATCATTCTTAAAGGCTGCTTTGCTTCACCCTATTCCCTACCCGCTATTGGACAAATATATAGCCCAAATAATATATACTCTTTTTATTTACAAAAGCTTGACTCTTATCTTCATATTAATTTCACAGCAAATGCTAAAAAATCAACAGAAAGAAAAGTTACATAATTGAGAGTTTAGGCTGCATATTTAACCACTAGGGAGGGGGTAAAGTGAATGAAAGCAACCTTTAAGAATGGTACAAGAAGTATTTTAGGATGTTTAAAAGCAGTGTTTAGAATTTTATAGTTTTAAAAGTGTTCATATGCTAGACTGATACCATTGTTAAATTAAAAGAAGAAAAGAGTGTGCACAACAGAAAGTATTAAGAGTATATATAATTTGGGCTAAAAATTTTGGTACCAGGGGATACTAGTAGCTCCACAGAAGAAACATGTTAAGTAGTACCATTAGATTTCTTATTTTGAGCTCTTAAATAACATCATATTTGCATTTCTGACGATGCACTCTTCAATGGTCACAGGCACAAACATAAGGAATAATATATTTCCCTATTAGTTTGTATCTCTTGATGCTTTATATTTCCTTGCAAGGTGGGACTAGCTGTATTCTTGACCTGGGAAAAGCATTAAGCATATATATATATATATATATATATATATATATATATATATATATATATATATATATATATATATATATATATATATATATATATATATATATATATATATAACATTTGGAAAAAGGATCAAATAAGGAATCTAAGGGCACTAATTTGGTTTATTAACATGTTTCCTTCTTTCAAGCTACTAATATTCCCAGTTACCTATATTTAACCATTAAGCGGGGGGGGGGTGAGTAGGAGTAAGGCAAAGAAAATTAACATTTAGGAGCAAAATAAGTAAATATTTTAGCATATTTTAAATTACATGCTTGTGAAATTGTACATACTGTGGAAGATACAGGTAGAGTAGTAACTAGCAGTTACCTTGTAGATAACTACTAGAAGTAGCAATTCTACTCTCCATAAACAAACATAATAAAAGTCTGGACACTACTTCAAAATGTGTAAGTATTCTAGAATACTTACTTATGCCATTCCTAAATAAAATTAGCTTCACTTCACAACCCAACTCTCCCCCCTCCATAATGAACAAATATAGCCTATAGCCAGAATTATATATACTCATTGCAGTTTCAATAGTGCGACTGTTTTTTTTTCTTCCCTACTGCTTGTTTACTGTTTTCTGTCAAGTTAACAATAATAATAATAGTTGTGTCATTGAAAAAAATGATGAGAACATATAATTTGGGCTGTATATTTGTACAAAAGGGGGGGGGGACATAAAGTGTAGCAAACTGAATTTAGGAATGTTTTAAGTAAGTATTTAAAATGTTTTAGTGGTTTTTATGGAGTGGAAGTGCTAAACTAATACAAGGTAAAGTCTTAGCTGAGGGATCAGTCCATTTTTATGAAAGTTTCCATGTTATAAAAGATACATGGAAAATTCTAGCTGAGGGGCAGTTCTGTTAAATGGTACAGTTCTTCCATTGCCAATCAAAACAGGGTCATCAGAGGTATAAGGCACGTGTTACAGAGCTTAAGAACAGAACAACTGCTGGTGAACAAAACCTTGCAATCCATGACTTCTGAATTGTGTAAAAAGAAAAAGGAAAGTTGAGCAAAAGTTCCTCCTTCAATACAGATGTAGAGCTCTAAGCTATGGACTGTGTAAATAGCGTAAATGTGAATGTTACTAGAAACATTGATGTTACCTTGATTTAAAAGACTCACATTCATGATAAGTGACAGCTGACAAGAAAGCAAAACATGCTCTGGAAGTCACTCCACTGTTAACTTGAAAATACCAGATACCATTCCAGTTCATATGGATCAGAAGAAGGCTCAAGTGGGCTAAGCAACAGGACTTACAACCGGAGTAAGCAACATCAAAAGGAACTATGAACCTGGATCTCAAAAGCACCCTTCCCAGATCTCAAATGGACCCTCTCATAATCTCAAAGAGGGGTACCCATACAAATCAGTACTCAAAGACAGGAGTAGATGTAGTGCCTTCATAGCCTGTATCTCTACCAGATTGTTGAATTAAAACAAATACAAAATATAAAACAGGGTAAAGACCAGTCTCTCAACTACCTAATAGCATTCATAATAATGTTTCTTTGTCTGATGCTGACCTTTCTTTTGCTTCTATTTCTGGTGTTTCTTCTGCATTACCTTGAATATCTACTCTTTTTTCTTTGTCATTTCACAGTGCAGTATCCAGCAATGTTTCTACTTCTTTGGTTCCCACTCATACTAGTCCTTTATCCTCTTTGATTCCTACCTCTCAAAGAATGAAGTTCCTTAGTTCCAATGTCGATAGCCTCCCTAATAAACTTTCAGAACTTTCCTTTCGTACATTAATGGCAGAGGTGAATGTTACAGCAATTACAGAAGTTGCATCTAAAAACACCTTGTCAGCCTTATTGCCTGATGAAATCCAAATCAATGGTTACCAACTCTTTTCTAACCTGAATTCCCCACTTTGTCACAGAGGAGTGTGTTTATATGTAAGAGATGAACTTAAGGGTAGTCTCATTCATTTTAATTCTCTTATTACTGATGGAATTGAGCCTGCTTGGATAAGAATACACAATTGAACATTCTCAATTGTAGTTGGTGTTGTTTATAGAAGCACCAATGCCCCATGAGTTTTGGACTCTGAATCTAATTTGGCTGCTATGTTTTCACATGTGACTTCCAATTTTGCCAGTTATGATCTTGTGCTTCTGAGGGACTTCAACCTTCCCAAAATCCAATGGATTGATGGACCTGGTTTTAGCACATGAGATTCTCCTTTTTTGTCTGTCCTCTGATAATTTCACAACCAACTCATTTCAGGGAAGGACAAGTCTCCAATACTCTTGATCTGGTTATTCTCAGTAATCCTAACCTTCTTATTAAGAATGAAATAACCAAACCCATTGGTAATAGGGACCATGTTGTAATTATTTCAGAGTTATGTTTGCCTAATAAACAACCCTCTTCCAAGCAGCAAAAATATGTCAATTACAAAATAGTCTCTGAAAGACTTGTCAATGTCAATTCGGAGCAGCTTATCACCAATGATATTGAGGAGAGTTGGTAAATGTGAAAAATGTAATTTTACATGCTGAAAAGTCATGCATAAGAACTTTTTGTGCTAAACAGGCCAAAAGTCTACCTTTTTTAGCAAAAGAAACAAGTAAGCTAATTAATAGAAAACATTGAGCATGGGATCATAACAGGAAAAATAAAACCTCAGAAAATTATCAACTCTTCATAACTAGACAACCAACCATGTCAAGCAGTTGAGGAGAAAGTTTGAGGAACAGTTGGCTGAGGATGTTAGGGATAGTCCAAAATTTCTAGTGTTGTGTCTCTAGAAAATGTTGCAGCAGATGCACTGTCCCTGATATCCTGTACAATAGTCAACCAGTTGCTGATCCTGAGCTGAAAGTTGAAATTTTCAATGAACAATTTGCATCTGTTCTTTCCTCCTCTTTCCTTACTGTTAAGGAAGGAAATACAAACAGCCTCAACCTCTTTCCTTACTGTTCAAGTTATCATCAAATCTTTCCAGACTACCTATGGATTAGAAAACAGCCCATATCATTCCTATATTTAAGAAAGGTAGAAAGGATCTTGCTGAAAACTATCAACCTGTCAGCAGAACATCAGCAGTTGTTAAGGTTCTTGAAAGAATAATCAATTCTGCAGTTATTAGACATCTTGAAGCAATAATCTCTTGCACAGCTCACAGCAAGACTTTTTTTCTTGAAGATATGTTGATACCAATCTCCTTGAATCATATGATCAAATTCTCCTTGAATCAAAGCATATTTTAAGTGGAGTTCTTCAGGTTAGTGTTTTGGGTCTTATACTTTATAATATCTTCATTAATGATGCTCCTTCAACTATCAGCAGTAAACTAATGCTCTAAGCTGGTGACCTGAAGCTCATTGGACCAGCCTTGTCCTGTGAAGATCTTACCCTTCTACAAAATAATCTTGGACTGCTTGATCAATAGGCTGAGGCTTGGCTTCTTAAATTAAATGTTGTCAAGTGCCATATCATTCACCTTGGCAAAATAATCCTTATTGTCTCTCAGGTCACACATTATCCTCTGTAAATACTGAGCAAGATTTTGGAATCAGTATTGATGATGAATTACAATTCAGCACTCATGCCTGGAATTCTGCTACTAATTCAACCACAGGGCTGATTAAGTATCCCCTAAAGTAACAGTCTTCTGTATAAGGGACTTGTGCATCCTAGGCTTGGAATTGGAATGCGTCTGGCCTCCCCTTATTCTAAAAGAGACATAAAAGTGTTGGAAGATGTGTAGAGACATGCCACCAAAGTGATATCTGGCATGCAGGAACTTTCCTAGCCTGCAAGACTAGCAAAGCTGAAACTACCAACTCTTGTTTACAAGAGAAATGGAGGTGATGCCATTTTATCCTATAAGTTAATGAGGGCTAATACACTCCCAGCATTTTTTCCCACTATTGGTTCTAACTCAAGAACTAGAAGTCTTTAATTGAAACTTGTTAAGCAGCCTACCCTATCCAGAGCCCAGGCTCAATTTGTTTCTTTGAGAATCATAAACACTTTAAATAAACTCTACAAAAAAACTGTTACTGCTGAATTTGTGGCCATCTTTAAACAAAGACAGGATGCTGAGTGGTCCTCTTGAGTGTAAACTCAACTGGGAAACCATGGATCAGCACAGTGCACCTGGTCACTAAAGAATCTTGAATTCCACTGAAATTGTCAACTTTGGAGCTCTACAAGGATCAATCCTTAGATTGCTCCAAACTGCAACTTATGGTAATTTAAGAACATAAAATACTTACCCATTTTAGGAGAGAATGATCATTTAATCCTAAGAGTTCATTTGTCTTTTTATAAGACAGGAAATAATAACATAAATGAACACTTATGCAGATTATAGGGCAACCAGAAAAGAGCCGGAAGGCATAGTATGGTCCCCTCTACTTCAAGGGCATGTCTCTCTAAGGTTCTTAAAGGCTAAGATTAGATTTTGAAAATGTCTCAACTCCCTTTTTTTTAAGAAAGATACAAACCTAATTGAATGTGTTCAGGGGTATGCTATGACACATAGCTGGCCTAAAAGACCTTCTATAATAACAAGAGACTAGAATGCTTGCAGCTGCCAATATTCATCTTTAGATGCTGCTGTGGAGACATAATGCTGATCTACACATATAATGCACAACTAAATATCTCTCTGTTTAACATACATTCAAATTAGCCTTATGTAAGAGGCCACTCACATAAGCTGCCAAAGATCAATACACAAATGCAGCAACATTTCTTCTCCAAGTGTTATCAATGATTAGAATGATCTCCAAGTCAAAACAGTGACTTCACTTACTATTGTGTCCTTCATGTCCAGACTTGAAAAAAATGAAACAACAAATCATAGAAATACAACCAGGACTCCCTGTCCTAGGCCTACTCAACCATCTACTGATGTTAACCTTGCCTAGTGAAGATAAAGGTTCTTCCAGTGCAACATGTGCTTGCTATAATTGATCTGCATATTATAAAGTAAAACTTGTTTCTTAACATGTTTCCTTACATCCAGCAAGGGCCCTAGACTTATACCCTTTTTTTACTAGGGTAAATTGGCTGATGAAATAATATGATATAAAATCAGTCTTAGCTGGTAAAACAAAAAGCTATTACCTTAGTTACCTTAATCCATCTGAGAGCTTTAAGGTCTTCCAGACCTGTAGTGCTCTTGAGTTGATGACTGCCAGTTGAACCTCCACTGTTTCCTCTCCCACTCTTTGATCAAGTTGGTTTTCAAAGGACTGGATGGAGGGAGCACTGACAGTTGAATCTTTCAGTTTATTCCAATGATTTATTACTCTTCTCAAAAGGAATGTTTGGCAAGTTTTAGATTGGGAGCTTGACTTTGGTAGCTTCTTGGAGTGTCCTCTTGTATTGTGCTGGCTGGTACTGAGATTGCTGCCAAATATTGCTGACTTTTCATTCTGTAGCTTGTAAGTAAGCATTATATCACTGTGCAAGCGTTGGTAAACCAGAGTGGGTAGTTTGAGGCACTTGAGGCAGTCCTCATATGAGGTTGATGCTAGACTTTTATGCATTTTGTTGCTCATCTCTGTATGTTTTTGATGAGGCTCACATCTTGTTGATGAGAAGGAACAGCAAGACACATGCCAAAATCAAGATGAGGTCTGACAAGAGCCTTGTATAATTTTATAAATATAGATGCCTGTCTGCTGTTGATAGTTTGTTTTAGTAGTCCAAGACTGGAGCTTGCATGGGAAACAACATGCTGGACATGGCTGTGAAATTTAAGTTTATCATCAATAATGATGCCTAGATCCCTTTCTTCTGTTCTGTTCTTTAGTTGCTCTCATACTTTGGTGGTGGGGTTGTAGATCGTGTAGTTTGCCATTGGGTTATTGGGTCCAAGGTGTAATACACAGCACTTTCCTGCATTAAATTGGAGAAGCTAGTCATGGGTCCAAACTTGTAACTCATCTATGTTGTGCTGGATACTCTGAGGGCATGCAATACCAAAGAGTTTGGCCTCATCAGCAAACAGGTGCATGCCATTGTCTATATGGTTAAATATGTCATTGATGTAAATCAGAAAGAGAGTTGGGCCCAGTACAGTTCCCTGTGGTACTCCACTCATTACTTCAGCCTTGTCAGAGTATATTGGTTTGCCATCTGTAGCAAATAAGCAAACTTTCTGTTTGCACTTTGTAAGGAAACTCATTTCTATTATTATACTAACAATGTCACCCAACTCAGTTGGTAAAAATGATGGGCTCTTCTAAAGCAAACAGACTAATAAAATACAATTTTAGGACCTACCATGAGATTATTTATTTAAAGGTCCTTTGAAACGAAATTGGCAAGTCATTACCCTGAAAATGCGCCCTAACCTCTTCCCTCCAAATGAATCCATTAATGACCCTATTAATGTAGGGCTAGGCCTATTGTTCTTTTATTTCTAGATGTGTCATGCACTAGCCTACATAACTCCTGATTAGACTTCTATGCCCTTTTCCTATTTCTAATACCCAGAAAATGGCATAGCCTACATGAGAGGTTTATAATACCCATTTAAATTTTGACAAAACATTTTACCCTAGCCTACTTTAAGCTTGGATTTTCTATCTCTTTTTCATAGGCTCTAGTTTTTATAATAAGACTCCTGGAATGATTCATTAAAAAAATTTTACTCTCCTATTTTCACAAAATTTACTACCTATTGTGAATTAGCGTTTATAAGACTCTTCTACCTTTATAATTTGTAGTTATTCACAGACTACTGCTCTAGGAAAGTCACGTTAGAATTTGAATTTAAACTGAAATTGTACCACCGCCATCTTTCAAGCCAGTGTTCGAAAGTTTTGCAAGATACACCATATTTAAAGTTCCTTTATTTTGTGTGTTCATTTTGAACTTTTAGAGCATATAGCCAAACATGGGCCTCCCTTATGCCTCTGAGAGCATCCCTAAATTGAGGACATGGGGATGTCCTATAGATATATTGGATACATACATCGAAGGCGGTGCGGAACCAAGGGGAAACTTAGTCCCTGAGGGCTCATAATAGAAACTTGGGCATCCTCACTCGGGGTCAAAAATACTAAAAGAGGAAAAAGAAGGTCCCTCTGATGAACACATAGTAGGGCCCACTGATGTGTAGACAGCTCGCAAACCTTCTCTCAGGAATAGGTTAAATTGCATTGTGAAGCTGAACAGATTCTTGGGTAGATCCTCTATAGGAGGACAACCTGAGCAGGGTGTGTGATCTAGTTATTATGGGAAAAGGGCTTTCTTGGTTGTGGTTGCTTGGCGTACCATGCGCGCAACGCAAGTGAACCTAGATGAACCCAACTAAAACGGGATAATTTGAAAAAATAGGCACTGCTGTTGGTTGGCTGTAGCTACTCGGGTACTGTTAAAAAAAATCAGTTGTGTTGCCATTGACTCTGTCTGCTTGTAGATGTTTTTGTCTCTCTCTCTGTACATCTTTGTTAGAGTGGCTGTTTGCTTGGGTCCGTGTCTGACGATGTGAGTTTTTGTGTCAGACTAAACGTTTGTCTGACAATTGGTCAAGAAAATTCCAATGAAACTACTGCTACAACTGCTTACAACTCACCACAGCACCAAGCCGCCTTAGACAAACATAGCTACGCACGCTCCTTCTCCATCTTAATCTATTTAAAGCCTCCCTTTCTAAGCCCTCCCAGGAATTTCGCATTTCCTTCAAATCCTTCTTTATGAGATCCTCTCACCCCAGACAAAGACGATCTGGTTTCTGTTTAGCCCTTGCCGGTTGGCCGAAAAGGACAATCTTCAAAATATGTCATCTTTCATTCATTAAACGTACCCTAGTCATCTCAGCCTTTCTTTCATTAAAGTACTGAAAAGCGGGATTGAACCACATTTTTCGTAGAGACTACTGTTTTAAGAATGGTCAATCAGCCGGGTACCCAGAACGATCCGTAGGTAGTTTCTCAAGAAAATATCTGGCAATTTCTCTGAAAAACACCTCCAATGAAACATGTATGAAAAAATGAATGCTCCTAGAAGTGTTGTGCCTGTTATGGTTTCCCTGGCTTCAAGTGAAACAATCATAAGTCCTGGAATACACAGAGAGAGAGAGAGAGACACACACACACAAAAACACCTTCAAACACAGAGAGTCAGATATACAAACACAGAAAGACAAATACGGGGACAAGTAAACTCCTGCTCAGACAGACAAGCAAAGAGAGAGAGAGAGCCAGAAAAACAAATACAAACACAAAGAGTCAGACACACAAACGCAAAAAGAAAAACAAACAGACAGACATAGGGACAAGCAAACATTTGCTCAGACACACATACAGGCACCTTGAGAGAGACAAGCAATACGGGCAATGACACAAACACAGAGATAGAGAGAGAGAGAGAGAGGGAGGGAGAGAGAGAGAGAGAGAGAGAGAGAGAGAGAGAGAGAGAGAGAGAAACACCTAAAATCACACAGAGTCAGACACATAAAAACAGAAAGAGAAGCATGCAAACACCTGCTAAAACACATAAGAACAGAGAGTAAGAGAGACAAAAACACAAACAGAGACACAGATTCAGACATACAAACAGACAAAGACAGAAACAAGGACAAGCAAACACCAACCCAGACACATAGGTAAAGAGAGAAAGAGAAAAAACATCTACAAAAAAGAGTCGGACACACAAAGACAGACATGGGGACAAGAAAACAGCTTCTCAGACACATAGGCAAAGAGAGGAAGACAGATGGGCAAACAGGTGCTAAGGCAAACAGGCAAAGAGAGAGAGAGAGAGAGAGAGAGAGAGAGAGAGAGAGGGAAAGAAGCAAACAACCGCTCAGATCCACAGGTACAGGGAGAGAGAAGGACACAAAAACATCAAAAAAAGAGTCAGACGCACAAACACACAAAGACAGACATGAGGATAAGCAAACAACTTCTCAGACAAATAGGCAAAGAGAGAAAGACCGACAAACAAACAGCCGCTAAGACACACTGGCATAGAGAGGGAGACTGAGATACAAAAACACCTACAAACACCCAGAGTCAGACACACAAACACACAATGACAAACATAGGGACAAGCAACCATCCGCTCATACACAAAGGCAAAGAGAGAGGGAGAGAGAGAGAGAGGGAGAGAGAGAGAGAGAGAGAGAGAGAGAGAGAGAGAGAGAGAGAGAGAGAGAGAGAGAGAGAGAGAGAGAGAGAGAGAGAGAGAGACAAAAACACATACAAGCAAATACACTCAGACATACAAATCTTCAAAGACGGACACTCAGACAGACGCTCAGACACAGTAGCACAGTGAAAGAGACAGGCAAATAGTCAGTAAAACACCTAGGCACAAAGAGAGAGACACAACAAAACAGCTACATAAGCACACAGTTAGACACGCAAACACACAAAGATAGATCCAGAGAGATACAAAAAGCCACTCAGAAACACAAGCACACACACAGAGAGAGAGAGACAGAGAGAAAAAAAAAATTAAATGCACAGTCAGACACACAAATACATAAAGACGGACACGGGGACAAGCAAATATCCACTCAGAATAACATAGGCACAGAGAGAAAGAGAAAGAGAGAGGGAGAGAGAGATAGGGGGGCGGAGCAAACACCAAGAAACAAACATAATCCGACAAACAAACTCACAAAGACAGACAAAGAGACAAGCAAACGGCCACTCAGACACATAGATACAGTGAGGGAGATCAGCAAACAGCTTGTCGAGCACACAGGCACAGAGAGGGAGACAGCTTGGCGCACCATGCGCGCAACGCAAGTGAACCTAGATGAACCCAACTAAAACGGGATAATTTGAAAAAATAGGCACTGCTGTTGGTTGGCTGTAGCTACTCTGGTACTGTTAAAAAAAATCAGTTGTGTTGCCATTGACTCTGTCTGCTTGTAGATGGTGTCTGACTATGTGAGTTTTTGTGTCAGACTAAATGTTTGTAGGTGTTTGCTGGTCTTTCTCTTTCCCTCAATCTCTTTGCCTTTGTGTTTGGCTGGTTGTTTGGTTATCTCTCTCACGTAGCCTATGTGTCTGAGCGGTTGTTTGCATGTTTCTGTGTCTATCTTTGTGTTTTTCTGTTTTCAACTCTGTGTGTTTGTTTGTGTTTTTGGTCCCCCTCTTTCCCTCTTTCTCTGTGCCAGTGTGTGTCTGAGCGGATGTTTGCATGTCCCCATGTCTGTCTTTGTGTATCTGACTATATATTTTTGTAGAGGTTTTTGTCTCTCTATCTCTGTACATGTGTGTCTGGGTCAATGGTCGCCTGAGTGAGTGACTTAGACTAGGTCAATGGAGACTGAGAGTGAGAGAGACATTTAATCATCTACAAGCACAATACCGCCAAGACACATAGGGACAAAGAGAATGAGACACAAAAACACCTACGAACACAAAAAATCAGACATATAAACACAGAAAGACAAATACGGGGACAAGTAAACCTCCACTGCGACAGAGATGTGTATGAGCGAATGTTCTCACCTTGAGAGAGACAAGCAAACATGCATTACGGGTAATCAAACATAGAGAGACAGAGAGAGAGAGAGAGAGAGAGAGAGAGAGAGAGAGAGAGAGAGAGAGAGAGAGAGAGAGAGAGAGAGAGAGAGAGAGACAGAGAGAGAGAGAGAGAGAGAGAGAGAGAGAGAGAGAGAGAGAGAGAGAGAGAAGTGAACACCAATAAACAGACAGAGTCAGACACACAAACACGCAATGACAGACAAAGAGACATGCAAACAGCCACCCAGACACACAAACACGAAAAGACAGACAAAGAGATATGCAAACAGCCACCCAGACACACATGTACAGAGATAGAGAGACAAAAACTTCTACAAAAATATAGATTCAGATACACAAATACACAAAGACAGACATGGGGACATGCAAACATCCGCTCAGACACATACTGGCACAGAGAAAGAGAGAGAGGGAGACCAAAAACACATACAAACACACAGAGTTGAAAACAGAAAAACACGAAGATAGACACAGAAACATGCAAACAACCGCTCAGACACATAGGCTACGTGAGAGAGATAAGCAAACAACCAGCTAAACACAAAGGCAAAGAGATTGAGGGAAAGAGAAAGACCAGCAAACACCTACCAACATATAGTCTGACACAAAAACTCACATAGTCAGACACGGACCCAAGCAAACAGCCACTCTAACAAAGATGTACAGAGAGAGAGACAAAAACATCTACAAGCAGACAGAGTCAATGGCAACACAACTGATTTTTTTTAACAGTACCCGAGTAGCTACAGCCAACCAACAGCAGTACCTATTTTTTCAAATTATCCCGTTTTAGTTGGGTTCACTTAGGTTCACTTGCGTTGCGCGCATGGTGCGCCAGGCTGTCTCCCTCTCTGTGCATGTGTGCTCGACAAGCTGTTTGCTTATCTCTCTCACTGTATCTATGTGTCTGAGTGGCCGTTTGCTTGTCCCTTTGTCTGTCTTTGTGAGTTTGCTTGTCGGATAATGTGTGTTTGTTGGTGTTTGCTTGCCCCCCCTATCCCTCTCCCCCTGTCTCTCTCTTTCTCTCTTTCTCTCTGTGCCTATATTATTCTGAGTGGATATATGCTTGTCCCCGTGTCCGTCTTTATGTATTTGTGTGTCTGACTCTGTGCATTAAATTTTTTTTTCTCTCTTTCTCGGTCTGTGTGCTTGTGTTTCTGAGTGGCTTTTTGTAACTCTCTGGATCTATCTTTGTGTGTTTGCGTGTCTAACTTTGTGCTTTTGTAGCTGTTTGGTTGTGTCTCTCTCTTTGTGCCTAGGTGTTTTACTGACTGTTTGCCTGTCTCTCTCACTGTGCTACTGTGTCTGAGCGTCTGTCTGAGTGTCCGTCTTTGTAGATTTGTATGTCTGAGTGTGTGTGCTTGTATGTGTTTTTTCTCTCTCTCTCTGTCTCCCTCTCTCTCTCTCCCTCTCTCTTTGCCTTTGTGTATGAGCGGATGGTTGCTTGTCCTCATGTCTGTCATTGTGTGTTTGTGTGTCTGACTCTGTGTGTTTGTAGATGTTTTTGTCTCTCAGTCTCTCTCTCTATGCATGTGTGTCTTAGCGACTGTTTGTTTGTCGGTATTTCTCTCTTTGCCTATTCATCTGAGAAGCTGTTTGCTTGTCAGACGTCTGTCTTTGTGTGTTTGTGTGTCTGACTCTTTTTTGGATGTTTTTGTCTCCTTGTCTCTCTTTCTGTGCTTGTGTATCTGATCGGTTGTTTGCTTTTCTCTCTCTCTCTTTCTCTCTCTCTTTCTCTCTCTCTCTTTGCCTGTTTGTCTTAGCACCTGTTTGCCTCTCTGTCTTCCTCTCTTTGCCTATGTGTCTGAGAAGTTGTTTGCTTGTCCCCTTGTCTGTCTTTGTGTGTCCGACTCTTTTTTGTAGATGTTTCTATCTCCTTCTCTCTCTGGACCTATGTGTCTGGGTCGTTGTTTGCTTGTCCTTGTTTCTGTCTTTGTCTGTTTGTATGTCTGAATCTGTGTCTCTGTGTGTGTTTTTGTCTCTCTCACTCTCTGTGCTTATGTGTTTGAGTGGGTGTTTGCATGTTTCTCTTTCTGTTTTTGTGTGGCTGGCTCTGTGCGATTTTAGGGTTATTTCTCTTTCTCTCTCTCTCTCTCTGCCTATGTGTTTGATTTGTTATTTCTTGTCCCCGTATCTGTATTTGTGTGTCTGAATATGTGTGGTTTTTTTTTCTCTCTCTCTCTTTCTTTGGCTTTGTGTCTGAGCGAGTTTCCTTGTCCCCCGTATCTGCCGTTGTCTGTTTGTGTCTCTGACGCTCTGTGTTTGTAGGTGATTGTTTGTCTTTATCTCTCTCTTCCTGTGTTTCTGACTGCTTCTTTGTTCGTCTTTATCACTGGGTCTGTGAATATTTGTCTAAGAGGATGTTTGCTTGTCCTCGTGTAAGTCTTTTCGTGGCTGATTCTGTTTATTTGTGGGCGTTTTGTTTCTCTCTCTGTGTGTGCCTGTGTGTCTGAGCGGGTGTTTCATTGTCTCCGTATATGTCTTTGTCTATTTGTATGTCTGAATTTGTATGTTTGTATGTGTTTTTATATCTTTCTCTGTGCCTATGTGTCTGATGCCTTATTTGCTTGTCCCCGTGTCTATCTTTGTGTGTGTGACTATATGTGTTTGTCGATGCTTTAATCGCTCTCTCTCTCTCTCTCTCTCTAATTCTCTCTCTCTCCCTGTACCTGTGCGTTTGAATAGCTGTTTGCTTTTTTTTCTCAATGTGTCTGTGTATTTTAGCAGAAATTTGCTTACTCTCTCTCTCAGATTCTTTGTGTCTGGGTGGATGTTTACTTGTCTCCGAGTTTGTTTTAGTCCATTTGTATGTATGAATCTGAATGTTTGTATGTGTTTACATCTCTTTCATTATCTGGGCCTGTGTCTGAGTTGGTGTTTGTATGTTTCTCCTTGTGTTTTATTGTGTATTATTCTTTGTGTTTGCATTTGTTTCCGTCACCCTCTCTCTCTCTCTGTGCCCGTGCGTCAAAGTGGATGTTTGCTTGTCCTCTTGTCATTCTTTGTGTGTTTGTGTGTCTGGAACTGTGTGTTTGTATGTGTTTTTTTCTCTCTCTCTCTTTGCTTATGTTTCTGAGAGGGCTGTTTGCTTGTCCCCGTTTCCGTCTGAGCGTGTTTTTGTGTCTGATTCTGTGTTTTGTAAGCTTTTTTGGCTCTCTCCCTCTCTGTGCACGTGTGTTAGCGTGAGTTATTTCTCTTTGTGTGTCTGTGCGTCTGAATCTGTATGTTTTTATGTGTTTTTTTTCTCTCTCTCTCTCTTCTCTCTCTCTCTCTCTCTCTCTCTCTCTCTCTCTCTCTCTCTCTCTCTCTCTCTCTCTCTCTCTCTCTCTCTCTCTCTGTGCTTGGATGTCTGAGCGGATGTTTGCATGTCACCGTATATGTCTTTGTTGGTCTGACTCTGTATGTTTGTACGTGTTTTTGTCTCTCTTTCTCTTTGCCTTTGTGTTTGATCCACTGTTTGCTAGTCTCTCTCTCTCTCTGTTTCCATGCATCTTAGCGGGCGTTTGTTTGTCTTCTTTTAACTGTCTTTGTGCATTTTTGTGTCTGAATCAGTGTTTTTGTATGCGTTTTTGTCTCTCTTACTGTCTGCCTCTGCGTCTGACCGGGACGTTTGTGTGTTTCTCTTTGTAGCTTGTTTGCGTGTCTGACTCTGTGTATTTGTGTGTATAATTTGTCTCTCTCACTCACTGCGCCTATGTTTCTGATCGGGATGTTTTTTTGTTTGTCTTTGTGTGTGTTTGTGAGTCTGACTCTCTGTGTTTTTAATTTGTGTTTGGTTCCTCTCTCCCTCTCTTTCTCTCTCTCTCTCACTTTATATATATATATATATATCTGCGCCTATTTGTCTCAGCTGATGTTTGATTGCCCCTACGTCTGTCTGTTTGTGTTTGTGTGTCCGACTCAGTGTATTTGTAGATGTATTTATCTCTCTCTGTGGGTGAGTCTGAATGGCTGTTTGCTTGTCTCTCTTTTCTGGGGCTATGTGTCTGAGTGGCTTTTTGCTTGTCCCAATGTCTTTTTTTGTGCATTTTTGGGACCTAATGGGTGTTTGCTTGTCTTTGTGGATTTTGGAAAAAATCCAGCTCATTTCTCTCAGACTTTGGTAAAAGCCTGTTAACCTATCCCAGATTCTAATATGCGCCATATGAGCCTACTAGTAGTTTCTATGTCTATTAAAATACTTATTCTTACATATCTGACTTTTTAATAAACATATAAAACGTTCTACTTGCTAGCGTACCCTAAAAATAATGCAAACATAACAAAGTAATGCGTGAAATATTTTAAGTGAAATAATTACATGTATAATATTATCATAAAAATAAAAATGAATGCTCTGAATCTATTCAATAAAATACTTCAATATGTTTTCTCTTTACATGGCACTTATTCCATTTTTCGGTTATACAAAAGTTCTGACGTCGTTTCAGCTACATCCACATCAAACATTTCATTATTGGTATTATTGGCTTGATTGACTGTATCTGTTGGTATATGATCAATAATAGTAATAATGTTAACATGTGATTTGTTTTACATCAATTCGTCTTTAGATTCCTTCGTGATACTGTCTGCCATTGCCCAAATTATTTGGTTTCAGACAACACAGTATATTACCACACTATTTTCACATATTTTGCTGTTTTGGTCGTAGAAAATATCTGCATTATTAGTGCACGTAATATCTGCAGACAACACGTAGAAAATATGATATTAGTGCAGCAGTAGGCCTGTCTTTTCCCCTTTGTTTTCATTTGAATGCTAATACCAAGAATATGGCGATATGATCTACCAAATGGTAGCGTGTTACCACCAGTAGTAGCAAGAAGTTGGCCTTCGTCATCAACTAATAGTTTTATGTTTGCATTCTCTTTAAGTTAACGCAACGATAACTGAATCATGTGTACATGCTTTCTTGGACCACTTCATCTTCACTTTAAAAAAAATATGATTTAACTGTATATTCTTCCAATGTATAAATAAGATTGTTTGAAAACATATAATAAACTAGGTACTGTCAATGAACAGCCAAATTCTCAGTTCCAAAATTTTATTTTATTTCTTTTAATTTCCTTTTTTTTCAGTTTTTCTTTTATTAATTCTATTATAAGAAATTCTAAATATTTTGCGTCATTTTAAGACATAAAAAATTCCCAGAAAATTGTAAGCAAAAAAAAAGCCACTACAAACATTATTTTTTCTAATAGGAAAAATCACGACTAACATACTTATATCATCTTCATTTCGTATTTCGAAAGTATCACCAGTGAATTTGTATTGTTTCAAATATATTTTATGTCATTTTAAGACATGAAAAAAGATGAAAAACTTTATGTCCCTCCTTCCCAAATAGCTGGAAAAATATTTCAAGGTTCGTCAAAAAAATTAACTACAAATATGGGGGGCAAAAGGTTGGGGGAGGGGTATTGGGGGTTGCCCCTTAGAGGTTGGGACATCGATGACCACAAGTTCCATCTTAAAAAAATGAAATAGCAATTGATTCTCTGTGAAACATAACTTCACCGGTTTTCACTACTCAAGCGCGTGATAAAACCATATTTCATTCAATCCGGATAAAAAATTTATTCATAGAATTAAGTCATCAAACACGTATTTCAAATTTCTTTTGTTAATCATGTTCAGACAGGTATTTGAAAATGAGATGCCGTTTGGGTTATGCTAATGATGTATCGTTATTACAGTATGGTTATGTAAATAGAACAGTGAACCAAATATAGACAATCCGGTTATGCTAATGAACTTAGCTCAGGAGTATTGCGTAGTAACTACTAGTATCAACTAACTCTATTATGAGTAAGAACGTTCCCGTTTGAAGGCTGGTTACTCAGTAATATGAACTGAAAATCTTTCAGGTTAAAAAAAACTTGATCATGAATAAATAAATAACCTAACCACGACTTCTGAGCTTTTCGGTGGTTTAACAATGGAAAAGTTTCCAAAATAATAGTGTATGTTATTTTTCGTTACTTTATTTTTTTTTTTGGGAAGATAAGGTAAACATGCTGATGCTAAATAGTGTGAAATCTCACGTTTATGTGTCTAGATTCTGAAGTGAAAATGTTACTTTTTAAAAAGACGTTACATTTTCTAGGGCATACTTTATTTTAAAAGGGAAATGTGGTCAACTTTTTCTTAAAGTAACAATTTTGATCCTACCGTCAAAAGAGAATTAAGGATGCAAGTGTTAATTTTCTATGGGGCAGGACGTGCAACTGCCCCTTCGAGACGTCGGTTTGCCCCTCCCCGAACCCAGTTTGTCCCCCCCCCATCTGAAATTTAGTTTCTTCCAAAATCTTGCCAAAACTAAGGTAAATCTGTATAATTCAAGTATCTTGAAGGAGACCCTCCCAGGGCGAGGCGTATCCGTTTCACTTTGGACTGGATGAAATCTGTGACTACCCAAAATGAGGTTAATTCAACAGCGTAGTTTTTGGTAGTGGGGGACTGCGTTCACGAGGACCCCTGTCAACATATTCCTTCGGGTCCTTTCATATGTCTTATATTATGCAGTTTCAATGAAAAACTATGCAATTTCTTGTTGTTAAGACAATAATGCGACCTGTAAAATTTACCATTGGGACGGTTTGAAATGATTAACATCTTGATAATTTACATTGTTGAAATTCGTTGGAAGAATTGTAACCTAAATACCAAGCATATGAGGGAGTTCAGTGTATACTCTATAGAAAAAGATTCTGAACTTTTCTCCCAAAAATCTCTTAAATAAACATATTTTAATTTTTCTTAGTCTTGTTTAAGGGAAATGATGATTAATGACCACTCGCCATAATTAAATAACCAAAATTGATTGAATTTCTTATGTATTTTATTTTTAGAAGTACTTTGTAATTGTTAAATAAAAACAATTAAAAAACAATTAACACCCCCTCCACAATAGCAATTGCTTTCATATGTTTATTCTCAAATTATACTATAGTCTCTGGCATTATGCGTTAAGTCCATCTATTCTTCAATACAGTCTTCTGGCTAACCTGTAGTCTTGAAGATGCTGGAACGCGCTATATGAATCAGTTAGTGTTATGTGATAATTTAAGAAATCGCTGCATACACGTATCGATATTTTACTTTTGATATTTCATATGTCGATATTAGTATTTAGGATCAAGTTTTTCCTAAGATTAACTCTTGGTTTTGCCAAAGTTCAATAGCAAAATTTGTAATTAAAGAGCATTTTGCATAATTTTTTCTGCACTTCGAATAAGATAAAATCAAACAATAAAAACAAACTTCGATTCCATAAGTGAATATAATGGAAACCCAGATCTAAAATACTTGGGACAAAGAAAAAACAACCACTGGCTATTTCTGGCTATTCATGAACAACAACATGTCAATGTTTACATCGGTTCCACGTTTCAGTGATTAGCTGTCCAGTCTTGGAAAACACCCTCAGAAGCGATACTGCCAGTGTAACACTGGTGGCGGGAACGGACATTAATTTCATGAGAACCTTGTTTAGGTATTTCTGAGACCCCACATTACGAGTCGTGAGCAGATCAGTTTTTCTTGTAATTATAGACTTCCTTTTGAAAATCTGCAGAGCCGAAATAGATACGGCTGTTGCGAAGCATACGTTGTATTAACAACTAAAATTCGTCATGTGATCCCGAAGAACTGACTTTATTCTGTTGTGGCTAAACCAAAAAGACTGGCACGATACTTGTATCTGTTGGCACAGGCTACGGAGCCAGCAAGGCAAAGTCCATCTTTCTTGCTGCCTTATTCTCAGTTTGGAGAAGACTGTCAGCAAAGCCTTTCAAAGGCTTTTTATCAAGCAAAGTCTTTCAGAGGTCTTAAGCAGCATATGAGAGGCCACCCTGACTAAACATAGTTTGAGAGCTTGAGAGCAGGGTAAACCCACTTATGGATCCAGCTGTGCATACTAAGTACCATTATAGGGGGTCAATGGACTAAATACGTTGTTTTTATTCTTCTCGACTATTTACAAAACACTTTTGTACTCCACTACTACTTCTAATGACTCACTTTCAAACCAAGTGGCCTGAGGCCAACACATCTACGGACGCTCCTCTTTCGTCCTTATCTATTCAAAGTCTCCCTGTTTAAACCCTTCCAAGATGTTCCGATTTCTGTCGAATCTTTCCTTATGGTATCCTTCCATCCCATTTGAGGGTGACCTGCTCTTCGTTTGGCCATAAATGGCTGGCTAAATAAGATGATTTTTGGCAATTTTTCATCCACAAAACGTATTTAAGCCATCTCGAACTTTCTCTCATTATAGCCCTAGAGAGTGAAATTGAATCACATTTTCATACAGTCGGGTACCCAATACGGTCTGTTGGCAATTTCTCTGGAAAACATCGAGCATACTATTTTTTGTCTTTTGGAACACTTATGCTTTAGAAACATATTTGACCACGGTCATCCCTGTTGCTTGTAATATTCTAATTTTCGTTCGCAGACTTATCTTCCTATTCTTCCAACCCTTTTTCAATTGGAAAAAAAATGGAAAATTGGCTATTCTACTTTTAACATCTTCACTTACATCTTCATCTCACCTTGACTAATAATATTACCTAGGTATGGGAAGCTGTCTACTAAATTGATCTTCTCGTTACAAAATATCACCCCTTTCTTCTTCACTTATTCCCAGTCTTAGCGATTTAGTCCTCTTAATATGAATTTTCAAACCTATTCTTGCACCCTTTATCCTCAAAACCGTTAAAAATTCATTCATTCTGCTAACTTTTCATCTAGGCTGTTCAAATAGCATAATCTAAGTCTAAGAGAGTTTTACTTCCCCAATTGATTCCGTGTTCTCTCATTGTCTTTGCAGTGTTACTTGAGACTAAATACATCAAAATGTTCCATTTAAATGGGGATAGAACGCAATCCTGCATAACTTCTGATTTAATACGAAACCAGCTAAAAATCTTATTTCCTACCTTAACCGCATTAATGCTATTCTTGTACATAGCACCTATAACTAACATATATGTCTGGTATACTATACAAGGATAAGACCTTTGATAAAGCTCTTCTATCGGCTGAATCGAAAACTTGGCCATAATCCATAAAAGAGACTACTAAAGAGGTTTGACGACTCAGGCACTTCTCAATTATGTGGATCTAAGAGGGAAAGTTCGACGCATCCTATCCCCTTCCTAAAACCACAATATTCTTCTCTTAAAAAACTATCTAGAGCATTTCTAAGTCTGAAACGTATCATTATACTAAGTAACTTTACTCCTACAGAAACCAATCTAATACATGTTTAATTACCTCACTCACTCTTATCACCTTTCTTGTAGAGGGATTTATTTAAAGTTTCTTCTTTTCCTTTTTAAAAACCATATTCACAGTCTCTAACTTCACAACCACCAGATTTAAAAAAGTTAATCACAACAATGTCAGTACCTGGGGCCTTATTCTATTTAAATCCCTTAGCACTGTCACTAATTCTTCCTCACTAAATAAATCTTTCTTCACTTCCTCAGTGTCACAATTTTTTTAATCTTTTCTATATCTTTCCCTGTAAATTCGTCATGGCGCATTTTCAATATGTCTTGTCTCTCTTTAACACTTTCCTTATCCCTTACTGTGGTCCTGTTCCTCTCTTTAACTAAGACAAGTCCAGATTTATTATTCCCTCTCAATTATTAACACTCCTGTACAATATTTTACATTACTTCGTCTAGCTGCATCTTTCAGATCTTAAGCAATTTCAGCCTTGGCCCCTTCTTCACACCTCCTTAATTCACACTTGAATGTTTTCTCTACTTTTCTTACATTCCTTTTATTTTTACATAATTTACGTCTATAAATTCTTGTACACGCTCCTCCTCTTCTCTACTAACCATAAAGCATTTTAGCTATTATTCTTAGCCGCATTACTAACTTTCCTCCCTAAAACACCATCAGTGACTACACAAACTATTTTCCTAAACTTATTCTATTCATCTTCTATATGGTCAAGCTTTAGACTCTCTGGTTTAGTATTCAACTATTCCTGGAAAGTTTCCCTCAAATTCTCATCCTGGAGTCTAACAACGTTATAACGTCCCGAAAGGTAGTTATCCTTTCAAAAATTTAAGCTTTAAATTAAGCCTAAACACCAGATACTACTATATGGTGTTCTTTAATTTTAAAATCAATAGCAGCACCCCTATATACCATAGTATCTTGTATCGATCCTGCCAATATCCAATTGTACAATTAATGAGGGGAACCATCTTACCATCCTATGAATACTATATTGACCTATTGGCAATTTAATGACCCATATATACATATAACTTATAATATTCAATTTTAAAATTAACAAGGGGAGTCACCTATTGGACATTGAATGTACCATATATACATATAACTTTGTGTGTTGAATCTTTTCTGATGGACACTCACCTTTAGATGGCAGGAAAGCAGAAAATAGTAAGGAATTTTAAATATCGTCTTCAACATCGATATTTACGTTTGGATATCAATATTTGGTCTGAAATATTGAATTTTAAATGTTGATACTGAATATTACCCAACAGGAGAATCAATTAGTAATGTTGTTACCTAACATTATAGTTCATATTATCAAGATATTACTGCAATTGAAAGTATGCTTCATCGTCCAGACTTTGCGATTCCTTTGCTCTATCATTCTTAGATACTTTTTTTTACGATTGATTTGTACTACAGTTAGAAAAGTATCATTTTTGTTAGATAATATTTTGTCAAGTGATGTTGGTAGCCGGTCGGAATTTTTGGGTAAACAGCCTACAAGGTTTAGTAAATATGTTGCAGTAGATGATGTGCTAGCACCCGATATGCTGTTCGGATTCCAGATTCTCCACTGGAATTGCCATTTGACTACTTCACATGAAGAAGTATTTGTTATAATTAACAAATTGGATAGTGAGGTGCAAGTGATAGGTATTTGTGAATCATTTATTAGTGAACAGTGCCCTGCTTCGTTATTTAATTTTCCAGGTTACACACTTATCTCCAAGAATCGGTTAGCGGTGGGAAGGGGAGGTTTAGCATTTATAATCCAGGATGATGTAAAATTTAAAGTAAGGGAAGATTTGTCATTATGGATTAAGGGTAAGATTGAAACTTTTGCTATTGAAATAGTGACAAGTAATAATTATCCACTTCTTATTTCATTGGACCCCCTAGTGCTAGTCCAGATTTTTTTCTAGAGGAATTTGAAATTTGAGCTTATGAAATAATTCAAAATTTGAAAAATTTTGATAGAATTTTGACTTTAACTTTGATTTATTAAATCTTCAAGCCTATAATTTGGATTTCCTTAATGTCATTATTTCATTTGGTCTTTTTCCCTTAAATTCTATCCCATCCCGAATAACGGACCATTGTGTAACTTTGACCGATAATGTTTCTGTCAGTGAAGTTTTGGCGGAAGATAGCACGTGTGACGTACTCACCCATTCAGTTTCGGAGCACTTACCGCTTCTTTGTTCGTTGCAGAAGTTATCAGATTGTAAAATTAAAAGAAAAAATAAAATCCTTAGGCGTTTTATGAAAGAAGTTAATCTGGCTAGATTTAAAGATGAAGTTAGTTCGTTGGATTGGAAGGTAGTTTACAGTGAAAATGATGATGCTTTAAAAGCTTTTAATTTTTTTTAGATATTTTTTACCCTGTGTTTGATAAAAATTGCCCATTGAAAGAAATTCATTGGAAGAAAGCTAAACCGAGAAAGATGTGGATTAATGATGAAATTTCGAGTCTAATAAGCCAAAGAAATAAATTGTATTGTCAATATCTTGATGACCCATCAGAAGTGATTTTAAATGAGGTTAAAGAGATGAGAAATTATGTAAATAAATCAAAAAGAAATACAAAGAATGAGTATTATTTAAACCGTTTGAAGAGTAAGGAAGGTAATATAAAAGATGCTTGGGGAATTGTCCGTAAAGCGATAGGATGTGAAAAAAAATATATGAGTACTAGCTGCAAATAGTGACGAAGACCACACTGCCTTTCCATAACAAACAAATACAACGTAGAGACAATAGGGAAAATTTCAAGACAGTGGAAATTTTTTCTGTAGATATTTCGGCCCTATGTCCAAGGGCCGTCTTCAGCACAATACAAGAATAAGAAAGAAACTATATATATATATAAAAGACTTACATCAAATTGTGAGGATTAAAACTGAATAATTAAAAACACTTTTTAAAACTTTTTTTAAAATTTTTTTTTAAAAATGAAATGAGAATATAAGCTCATTAAAACTGAAGAGAATAAAATGATTAGATGCAATTTCTTAAAGCTAATCTTGCTTGTTTAGCAGCCTGTCTCAAAGGCCTTTTCGGAGTTGTTTCAGTACTATTATAAATCGGTTTAGTAAAATATTTTGTTAGATCATTTTTAATTAAATTTGAGTATAAAGAATTTAGTGAGTATTCCCCAAAGTCCCTGTTCAAAGAAATATTATTATTTATTTTGATATTAATTTCGATTGATTCTCGAACCACCTGTTTTATTCCCAAATCATTACTAATGAGTGAAGAGTTTTCAAAAAGTATCATGTGGGACGGATTATTAAATATATGCCAACCTAAAGCAGAATCAAAGGAGTTGTTGGAACTATTTGAAATTAAGGCCTTGTCTATGTCATTTTTATGCTGTTGTAACAGTTTGTCTAGATTCTGATGGGTCCTGCCGACATAGTATTTTCCGCAATCACATGGTATTTGATAGACCCCTCTTTGGCGAGTAACTGGGGTCTTATCTTTACCCGAATTTAAGAAATTGATGATTTTAAAATTATTAGTAAAAACTACGTACAGATTATTTTTTGTGCAAATATTTTTTAATTTTGTTGTGATCTTTGGGATATACGGAAGATAGACAAAATTTGAGGGCTTATCAGTAGCCTCACATTGTGAAGTATCTTCTTCGATTTTACAAGAATGTCTTTTATTCTACGGTTAATTATTTTATTGACAAAAGGAATGGGGTATCCATTACCAAAAAGAATATCTCTGATAAAGTTTATTTCTGCATTTATATATGAATTGGAGCAAATATTCAGGGCACGATCAATGAGGGAAGTTACAACTGCTTTTTTAACTTGTGGGGGGTGATTTGAATTAAAGTGAAGATATCTATTGTTTTGTGTTGGCTTTCGATATATAGTAAAATCCAGTTCATCAGCATTGCGAATAATTAATACATCTAAAAACGGAAGTTCATTTTCAATTTCAACTTCTAGGGTGAACTACAAATTTCGGTCATAAGTGTTAAGATGATCTAAGAAGCCCCGAAGCTCAGCTTCCCCATAATTCCAAAGTGAAATTACGTCATCCATGTAACGACCCCAATAGAAGTGTTTTAAAAAATAAGAATTCAATGCCCAATTCTCAAGATTCTCGACGTAAATATTTGCTAGTAGCCCGGATAAAGGTGCTCCCATGGGTAACCCATTTTTTTGCTGATAAAAAGAATCGCGAAATTGAAAATACATAGAAAACTTATTACAAATTTTAACAAGAGTCATTAAAACTTCACAATCAATTCCTGTCGCTGAAGTCTCGATCAAGTGGTAATTTTCTTCTATTTTGTTTTTTAATAATTCCTCTGAAATAGTTACATCTATATTTGTATACATTGAAACAATGTCGAAACTACTAACTATTGTGTTTTCTGAAATACTTGTGTTACTAAGTTTTTTTACCAAATCTGCCGAGTTACGAATATAGGAATTTTGAGAATACAATAAAGGTTTGAAAACTGTACAAAGCCATTTTCCAATATTGGCAGCGGGGGCTTTAGTACAAGCTACGATAGGTCTTAAGGGAATACCCTGTTTATGTATTTTTGGTAAACCGTGGAGTTTAGGACAGAAACTACCACGGGGAAAAAATTTATTGTATAGTTGTGGGGTGATTTTACCATTTTGTTTTAGCTGCTTTAATTCATTTATAATATTATTAGTGAACTGATCAGTAGGATCATGAGTTATTGTTTGATATGTAATTGTGTCATTTAAATGCGAAAGAATTTTGTTGTCATAGTCTGTCGTATTCATGACAACAAGTGAATTGGTTTTGTCTGCTTTAGTTATTATAATAGAAGGATCTTTTCGGAGATTAGATAGTATTTTTATGTCATGCAAATTTTCCGGTGTGGAATTGGTAGGAGGCTTAAACTTTTTTTTGGCTGTTATAGAGGATATTTATAAGACCAGATCTAACTTCATCCGGGTTAGAGACAGAAGGATAGTGTTTATGCAAAGCGGACTCTAGAGAGGAAACTATATCTGCCACAGGAGCCTGTTTCGGTAGAAAAGAAAATTTTGGACCTTTTTCTAGTGTTTCGATTTCCTGGGGTTCCAATGTTTTAGAAGAGAGGTTAACGATAGCAGGTCCAGGAGTGAATCTTGGAGAATAAATACGGTTTCTCATCGAAGATTCATTTCGTAAGCCTTCCAATTTTTTTTATAGAGGCGTTCCTTGGACAAGCGAAAATCGTGGCTAAACAAATTCCTTTCTAATCTAACAACTTGAGCAAAATCAACGGTGGACAGGTTTTCCAACAAAAAAGTTTCCAACGATTTTCTCTCTGAAGAAATAATATGTCGTTTCTGTTTTTTGTCCTTAATAATATGGACTAGGGTTTTTAACTGTAGTGTATGGGCAAATTGCGTTTCTTTCCGGGTATTTAAATGTAATTTATATAATACTGATATAATACTGATATTTTTCAGTTTTTTTTATACACATTTTATAATTATTTAGAGACACTTTTAATGTTTTCACCTGCCACAGTGTTGCGTTTGGCGTAAGTAGTTTTCAATGCCCACCTTTCCACGTTAAACTACGAAAGATCCGACTCATATCACTAACCCATACTCTTTGACCTTTCTCTTGAAAATTGAGTCCATCATTATAAAATTTATTTGCATGTCCTTGGCCAATATCTTTTCACAGAACTAGGCTATCTTTCATTTTTCATCCCAAGAATAAATCAAATCAGATATATTCGTAATTATTTTTACTAGAAATTTCATATACGAAATATTACAAGTTTAAAGCATGTGATTTTGTAATAAATAGAGTGTGGTGCGACAGACTTGATTTTAAATACTTAAATAAGTTTGAAAGCCCGTGAAAAACAGCTATATTGCATCGATGAGAGGCATTACGGAGTTTACGTTTTTACACCGGACTTATTATTTGTAATTGATTTTTATCTGATAAGTCGTAAACCAGTCAATGCAAAAAAGTTTATACAAAAAACTCTATGCAAGCAAAATGCAAATACAAAAAAAATGCAAAAAAAATTATGTAAATTTTTAGTAACAATGTGAAGCCCTATTATTCACCGTATCTATTCTATTACAGTAACTGATTGAGGCATTCAGAGATGGAATAGACTAAGTCTGTAAAATAACTTAAAGATTCTGAAAGGGAAAATTTCTGTTTCTTTTTTAATGTACCTGGCAAAAAAATGACAGCATATTTTGGTACTTACCCAGTGTGTTTGAATATGGACTGTTATGTTTGAATTGATTCTAGCCTAGGCATTGTTAAATTGGCGTCTGCGAAATATTTAGTACATGATGATTACAATAATTTTATTGTTTTTTGATAAAAGTCCTATTTTTAGGGGATATATTTTTGGGCAAAAGAAACTCTCCGTCATTCAGGCTCTTTGACACTAAAATCTAAAGAAAAAAACTAAAATCTTGACTGAATGAATCTGGCATCTGCGAGTGTCAATTTATTCTCTATTTTAAAGTTCTTTATAACTGTTTGTTTATTTAATTTTTCAGAACCTGACATTATTACGTTCAATGAGCGAGGCTTGTTAGTAAAAGAGAGTGTGAATGCTGCATTGGTAAATATCCACCGAAGAAATGGTACTGACAGCGTTGTTTCTGTGAAATGGAGGACGCTGCCACGGACCACCAAGGAAGGCATTGACTTTAAGGGTGGCAGTGGAATCATTACTTTTGAACACCAAGTAGTAAATTCTGTAATTTTTTCTCTATTTTTTTCGTTTTTTCTGTTTTTATCTTGTTTTAAATTTTATCTTAGGTTTTTTTCTTTCTCTGCCTTAACACTTAGCAAAAATAATGATTGTCATTCTAGTGCATACTAAGAGGCTAAAAAGGGGTCAGGCTCTTCGGCTAATATTCTTGTAATAGAATCTTTAGAAAGGGATGTTTCGACTACAAGTTGGACCTCTTTTATTTTTACTTGTTGTTCACTTGTTTTTACTTGCGGTTGATTTTTACTTGTTACTTGTTTTATGAAAAACCATATTTCTTAAATTGAACTATAAAGTAACAACATTATAAAGTAACTACTGCCAATACTACTACTACTTCTTTTTTCTTAAACTTCAGCGATTTTCTTAGACTGAACATTAAAGCACCGACGTCTTTTTGAAAATTAATTTAAATACCAGGAACATAAATTTTTTTTACAAAACAAGACATCATCTACAAGGGCAGGGGAGAAGGCATGTCTCTCGCTGATTTTTTTAGACGATTGGTAGGAAAGTTTTCGAACACAACAACAAGCAAAAGAAAATCTAGTTAAAACTGGAAAAGAGAATCCCACCCAAGTTATACCTCTCAAAAAGGAAAACTCTTACCCTTCTGCACAAAAGTTCAAATCTTAGTTTTCAGTCTTATTCCCTCGGTTCTTTTTTGCATTGTTTATTATTATTATTTCATAATTGTTTGTGTATTGATTATATTGTGTATTGTTAGTTTGTGCATTATCAGTGTATTGTTAGCGTAATTTAATATTTAACACTGTATTGTTTTGTCCCTAAAGACTTCGAATTAAAATGTCCATTCTGACTATTCAATTTGATGATTTTGTTTGATAGAGAAATTTTCAATTTGAAAATACAAGTTAGAATCCCACATAAATAATGTCAGTAAAAGCCAGATTTTGCAATTATTCGGAAATTAAACTTGCAATATCCAATGGTCAATTCTACAATGAGCTATCAATAAGAAGTGTCTTAAGATTAACTTAAGACTGGTTTTGGTATTTAGATGTTTTCTCCCTGTCTTATAAAACGTCCATTTCACAGCTAAGCTGAGGCTATGAGACGAATTCTGACGTTCGGCAAAAATCAGCAGAGTTCGGAAAACACAACCATTTCTATAGTAGAAGATGTAAGATAAGACTTATTTCCGAAGAAATGGCTATCACAATCGCTGATGGGGTGAATTTTTTGTACTCGATTAGCACCTTATTACACTTGCTCTTACATGAGAATCTGCTTTACATTGACTTATGTGATTTGTGTGTCCTTGTGCATGATTTTTGGGTGCGGCAGTCACTCCCTAATTGATAGAGGGCCTTGACTAGAGTTCCTGATAGAGTGTTTAACACATTCTTAAAGAGGGTGAAGGCAAGACCTGATACTGAATCTGGGAATAATTTTTCTTATGCCAAACTTACGATTTATATTATTCTCATGCGATGTGCTTTTCGTGAGTTTTTATTCTTGGGAAAAATATGATATGCAAAAAATGTTTTGATTTAGTATTTTTTTTTAGCACAAAAAAAATCGCTTTCTGGTTCACATCTAAAAGTAGGAAACAGTTTATTTTTGAAGCAATCCTCCCTCCCCTCCTTTCGAAGTTTTGTCATTCAATCCGTATTTAAAAAAAAAACATTCGTTTCCATATTTCTTTGTTGGAAAAAAAGTGCCCCGAGTGTGGCTCGAACTCACCCGAGTTCGATTTACGACACTAGCGCCTCTATCGACTGAGCCACCGAGGATTATGTATGTACATATTTCTTTGTTTAAGTTGGTACTCTCCATGTCAAATTGCAACTTCCCGAAAACAATTATTATAGATGGCAATTAATTACTTGCAACTGTCTCCTGCCTTTAACAATTTTAGACCCCATAATGTCTGTAATGCATGAAAGGTGCTAATATTTTAGTCTGTTCAGTCAACAGACATTGACCGAAATTTTATATCAGTTGCCTAAGACCGAAATAATGCATTGATGATACCTAAATTCTGGGCTTTGTAAGATCATTTGGTATTTTATTCTTTTTCAATATTTATTTTTCTATCATCTTATTAATGTCAAAAATCAAATTCAATGAGTTCGAATAACGGGGTCATAATTTGTTTCTTGTCAAAGAGAGCATTTCTTGCTGAAAGCAAGCACCATTTTTAAGGCACAGCACTTTTAACTAAAATCTACCTATCTGATATACTGAAGTGTGCATGCAACTCTGTTTTTCAAATAACTAATTCCTGCCATTTTAGGGTGGAATTCTGTACAATCTGGACGATTCTTAGTGCAAAAACCGTTTTTATGCTCTGTTCTTATCTCAAACAACGACAGATAGGCATTGAACATGAGCTTAGCTAGAATTTAACTAGTTTGGGCTCCAATATTCATCTTATTTATTGGGAGGAGTTATAACTCGAAAACCTCTTTTATGCTCGTTTTTTATCTCAAAATAAAGGTAGGGAGGTATTACAACAAAGAGCTTACCTAAAATTAAACTAGTTTGGGTACCAATATTCTTTATTAATATAAGGGGGTAGTCTCAAAATCTTTATTTTCAGAATATTATAGAGATAGTATTATTACTAGCGCATTATTATAGAGAGTATTTTAGAGTATTCTACTGAAATCGTATAAAAAACTCGAAGTGCAATTAAACTTTGTGGAAGAGGGTTAAAAGGTAGTTTTCAATAGTATGGGGCAAAGGAGTTGTTTCTGAACTTAAAGCCTTTTTTTACAGTGATTCTAAATTATTAGTATCTTTAGTGATTTAATATCCATTGTATCTAGAAAACAAAAGATAAATCCCGAAACACAAATCTTTAAATTGTTGAGAATGTGTAGGCTTAACATTGATAACAGCACTTAGAGTAGAAGATTTTGGAACCATTTCTTTGTCATAATTTTAAATATAAGTTTGTTAAAGAAAGAATTTATTTATTTGATATTAGCAAACAACTCACATCATTCTTTACGGGAGGCGTTTAGATTATACGTAAAACACAATATCGAGCATATGACCCGTCATGCTAACCCTACAAGCCTTTGTTCTGTCCAAGAAATTAACCATCACTCGATCACACATTTCTTCATCAACTTTGTCGAGGACCCATTGAATTTCTTTTTTGAGTTCCAACAGATTACGAGGTCTATTTTTGTAAATTTGAGACTTTAGTGTTACTCCATTCGAAAACGTCACATTCGATTGCTTCGATGCTGGCTCCGACTCCTCCTCACGTGTCTTCCTCTGAGATACCCTGCCTGAATTTCTAATTGAATAAAGACTTGTATTCTATTTGATTAGAGAGCCATAGAAGCCCCCCCCCCAAAAAAAAAAAAAAACAAGAACAGGTTATTAGCGGTGAGGCAAGCAAGCTGCATCTTGTTTGAACCCAGATCGTACAAGGATTCAAGCTGTATCATCGGTGGAACAAAATTAGATTCGGGATCTGGCTTTTCAAATCTGGCGTTACCTTATTTTTTTATTTCGTGAACAAATTGGGAAAAAAATATTAAAGTATTATGTTCCCTTGTATCTATTGTTATAAATGTCCTTGGCAAACCCTCGAAGTATCTGTTAATTAAGATCGATATTCCACTTGTTCTACGTGGAGATGTTTAATTTACTATTTAAATTTTTCTATTTGTACGATTCTGCTACCTTGATTGAAACAGAGACTTACAAACATTTTTAAAAATAGTTAAGAAAGAGACTAAGAAAAAACGGTTCATTATAGGAAATCGCAATAGACGAAAGCCAAATTTTAGGAAGGTTTTGGACGTCCTCCAAATAGATGTACTACTGTGGCCTTACAATAGCATCATAAGAATGAAATTTCCAAAATTATTAAAATTCTCTTTTCTTACATTGAATCAAAATTTTATAAACAGGAACAATAAAAAGATAATTTAATTCCAGGAAATAACTTTTATTTCTTTATTTAATACTATATATACCGCAGATATACCGGTTGTTCCCATAATAACGCTAGTAATAAAATCCATAATGGTCACTCATTACTTCAAAAGCTTTTTAACTACTCAGAAAGTTAGTGTGCTTTGTTAATTCAGATCTGTCTTGTTTACGACTTTAAGGATGCATCTAGACTAGAGTACTCAAATAGAGACTTCCAGTAAAATTCAAGACTTTCCGTATAGCTAAAATGAGTGAAGACTAATAAAAGCAAAAAAGCGAAATAATTTTCTTGTAGATATTCACAGTCTGTATTCAGCGCTAAACAAGAAAAGAAAGAAAATGAGGAAATATCCTGACAAAAAGAAAATACTTTTAAAACTTTACTTTTTGTTTCGACTGTGTTTTCCTTAGATATACTGTTGTTTTATATGGAAATGTGTTTTTTCGCCTTTTTTTGGGCATCTGTTATTTTGTGACGCTGCATACGAACTATAGATATCGTTCAAAAATATCTGTCATCTTTCTCGTTTAGTTTTGTGCAGCCTTATTTATATATTACGTGTGTTTACAAACACTTTGTTACCGTGAATGTCCGAAATCTGGTTAATATCAATACTCAACGGTGAATGTACGAAATTCCATTTTCTCTTCTTGCATTTAGCTTTACGAGTCAGCTTTTTCAGTCTTATGCAAGCTATGATGGTAAAAGTCAAAGTTAGGTTGGGTTAGATCATGTTAGGTTTGGTTAAAAGGATAGATTAGGTTGAATTTGGTTTTATAAATATGAGAAATGGGTAAAAAACCTAACATATGCTAAGCTAACCAGGCCTAACCTAATCTGTCGTCATCAAACTTGTATTAAACTGAAAAAGTTGACTGGCAACGCTGACTAAATCCAAGGAGAAAAAAGGTATTTCGGCCATTCACAGGTGAATCTCGACATTCACCACTTTGCGGATATTCACGGTTACAACTTCACAAATATTTTTGAAGCATTTTGCTGCTTGTTCTGGTTTACAAACTTACGTCTATGCCTCGCGTAATTTAATATTTTTCCTGTCAAATAGTCTAATGTTGGAGTTTTTCATTTTTCTTACCCGGTTATATATTCCCGGTTTTAATACATACCAGCGTTTTTTTACGATGCATTATCTAATTTATTATATTGGGTCTTATTAAATTTATAATACCCAAAGTTTTTGTAAAAAAATACAGGGTTTTAAGTTTCCCAGCCAGAGTTACTTGGGATCTGGAGGGTTTTAGTTAGCTAATTTCAATACCAAGGGATCGTACCTTGCTAAAAAAAAAAAAAAGTCGGTATAGTCCCTTGATAATTATTTTACCTTAGAAAATTTAAGAAATTGAATGTCACCTCTAATGGCTCTAAGGGGCTTTTTGAAATTTTTGTCCTGAATTTTTCCTTGGACAGACCAGCCATAGACATACCGCAGGAATTGTAGGTTTTATTTTTACGACTTTTCATTTTTGGCTCTCAGGAGGGGGGGGGGGGTAGATATTAGATGGACAAATATTTGTCCCCAACTAGCTTCTGTCTTTACTATTGACTTTGGATTCCCTTGCAAAATAGTTTATGCAAGGATTAATCTCTTTGCTCTCCAGAGAATTTTCCTCTACTTCAATTATTTCTGGTATGGATGATTTTCTGGTATGAGGACACCGATGTTTCGATACAGGGTATCCAAACGTGCCCGACCATTATTCCCTCATTTGCGAAGTCCGCCACCGGCTTCGCAGGCAGAAGCGACAAAATGGAGGAATTTTGTTCGATGTGTTGAAACTGTGGTGTACAGAAATGAAAGGGGATCTGAGCAAACGACTTGAAGCTTTGCATCAAAGTTTGCATCAGTGGAATGGTCCCAATTTTTTTAAACGTTTACCAACGAAATGTTGAAACTAAAATTGAAATTCACACTACTTGAGTTAACCAAGGAAACGGAATGCAACTGGAATATTATTTCAGAAGTTCTCACCTGAATACCAACCAGTCTCAAAATGTAGTTATATTTTTGTATATGGGTCGAATATATTTGTCCACAAAATTGGGTAAACTCCTATATATACCACTCAGGATTTTTATGCTTATTTTGACGCATGCCATCCAATCATATTTCCAGAATCAGTTGTTTATAAATTAAAATTTTTACCGAACAACTCTTACTTAATGCTAAAAGAATTTCCATGGAAATATTTTCTTTCTGCTGAAAGAATTTCAAATTTAATTTTTGTGATCGGTAGACATATCAAGAGTAAACCGTTTGAATTGAATATCGGAGAGTCTCAAGATTTAAAAAAATAGAAATCTACCCCAGCTTGAAACTGAGAATTTAAATTGCGTATCTATTCCTACCAAATAAAAAAATAACAAACACATATTCTTGTTTTTGTAATGAGCATTTTGACTCATGTACTTAGTTTGAAGCACATACCTGTATACATCTTTACTGAAGTTCATATTTACTCTAATGATTTCGGTCTTTATTCAGATATTTTAGGCTGAACAGAAGCGGAAATTTTTACGAAGAGCTCTAATCTGACAGGACTAGCCATTATAAACGTACACGAAAATATAGAGGTAGACAGCGACCTTGTAATAAATAGATATGGCAGGATTAGAAATAAAGAAATATACTTTTTCTTATAAAATTGTAAATTATGTAATTTGAGCAAAATATATCAAACTTTAAAAAGTTGAAAGATACGCTACGTCGTTATGAAAATTGAATTTTTGATTAATAGATTTTTTAGATTTTGTTAAATTTGACACTGTTTATTATAACTATTTATATTTTTATTTTTTGACAATACAAAGATTAACTCACTCGGTATAGCAGTCAGAAGTGCAAAGGTGAAGAGTTATGCAGAAAATATTAAATATAAAATTTATATATATATATATATATGGTAGACGACTTTTTATTTTTTATGGTGGGGTGGTTTTTATAACTTACTATTTTTGTATCAATATTTTTACATCATTTGAATTTCAACAGATTCATTAAAACTCTTACCCTCACCAGATTTTAGATTAAATTTACGACCATTTCCACTACCTACTTAAGGTGCATAATTTTCAAGTTTCCCTTTAAATTGCTGGTCTTTCTTTGTTTGTTAGTTTGTTGAAGCAACCGATTATGCAACCGCCACCAAGAAATATCCTGGATCAACCTCTGGTTGTAGCAGGCATTTTGGGCTCAAAAACCTTTTCCTAGTTATTTCATCTACTATGGCTTGCCTCCTCGTAGTATGTTGTCATTTGTAGGAACGAGGATATAGTGAGCTAGAAGCAACAGGCTTGAGATCGTTGAGCTAGAAGTAACGGGCTGAGGACAACTGCGACAGGGTGTAAGATCCAAATCTATGGACAACAGTCTCTGTAAAGGGCTGCCTCGACCCATTCGGGGTACCTGCAAGACTGGGGAACTTGCGGTCATCTTTTCCCACTTGAGGAGTGGTGCCCCTTGAGAAAATTATAGCCAACTAAACATCACAGCATTCGCACGGGATTCTGACTATTGGATATTTCTTCTGGGCTTGGCTTGTTTTGATGGGTGTTTTCGGGCTGAGAAACTTCGTCCCAGCTAATTTATCTACTATGGGTTAACTCCCCGTAGTAGCAAAATATTTGTAGGTTTCAATATATAATGAGTCGGAGGTAATAGGCTTGGGACTGTCTGTGCAGGATTTGGTCTCTTGTTGATAGAAAAGCATCGCCAGCTGAAATCTATATTATGACCAGGATGAGCTTAAGATTACACAAAGCCTCTTCAGTTTGTTTTTCTAGTGATTTTGTTGATTGTTAATTATATGAATATGTTTTGTTTCTTTGCTATTGTGTTTTTATTTTAATATTCAGGTTTTTAGCTTTCTATGATTCAGTTTTCTCAGTCAAAAGTCGTTTAATAACTGATTAATTTACTTACATGATCTACAAGAAAACTGTTGCATCATTATGTGCCCAGGACCATGAGACATGTCAAGTTCACAATGATACTCGTCACAATAGCTTGCGATATCTGATCTAACGGCAACAGGAGTTTCATAGGTGTCACTGCTCCTGTCTTAGATGGTAAAAATCATCTTTTGCCAATTATTCTGGCTGTTAGAAGATTTACAGGTTCAGATACGTTTGTCAGAATAACTGAAATGATCTTCCAAATTTTTAGAGAGTATGGTTTGGACACCAATTTGGAAAAAGTAGGAGCTATTGTGACGGACTTTGCATCAAACTTTGTGAAAGCATTCAAACAGAATACAAAGCTTGCCATTGAGCCCCATATTGAAGAAAGTGAATCAGATGCTGACACTGATATTCAGGACGGAGAGCTGGATGACACTGAGACAACTGATTTGCACAAAATTTTTGGTTTGGACGTGTTGGTTTATTGTCACCATCAGTAACAAAAGTGAATCTGCTACCACAACTTTTTCCCTTATATGTGAAGATAGGGGCAGTGTGAATCACGTGCGTGTTTTTTTTAGGGTGATCGCATCGACCCAGTGGTCCCAGAATGTTGCAAGAGGGAACATTCTAACGGATTAAATTAAAAGTTCTAGTGCCCTTTTTAAGTGAACAAAAGTATTGGAGGGCATCTAGACCCCCTCCCACGCTCATGTTTTTCCCAAAGTCAAAACTCTGAGATAGCCATTTTGTTCAGCATAGTCAAAAAGCTTAATAACTAAGTCTTTGGGGACCACTTACTCCCTCGCAGTCCCCAGAGGAGGGGTTACACGTTACAAACCTTTACCAGTGTTATCATATAGTAATGTTTATTGGGGAGGGTACAGGCGTTTTCAGGGGAATTTTTTTTTTGGATAGGGAGGGGGTTGAGGGAAAGGGGTTATATGGGAGGGTCTTTCCATGGAAGAATTTGTCATGGGAGGAGAGAATTTCCATGACGGGGGCGCAGGATTTTCTACTATTATTTAATATAAAAATACAATGAAAAGATAAATATGAAAGTCTTTTTCAACTAAAAGTAAGGAGTAGCATTAAAACAAAACGAACGGAAATTATTACGCATAAGGGGTTCATCTCCTAGATACCTACTCTTTATGCTAAAGTACTTTTAGTAATTTCAACTATTTCTTCTACGGCCTTTGTGATTCAGAGGTCATTCTTAAAGAATTGGGACAACATTTAAGCTTTAGTGTAAAGAGTAAGGTATTACAGAGGGTCAAACCCCATCATCTATGTAATAAAAATATACGAATATAGAAGTTCGTTATGAACGTTAATTCGGATGTTACGTATATTTTTTGTTAATAAAAACGTTCGTGAGAAATTTAAAGTTCTAGTTACCTTTTGAAGAAACCAAAAGATTGAAGGGCAACAAAGCCTCCTCCCCCACTCCTTTTTCTCAAAATCGTCCGATCAAAACTAAGAAAAAGCCGTTTAGCCAAAAAAATATGCATTAATTCAAAAACGTTCAAAAATTAAATAAAAAAAACAAGTTTTTTTAACTGAAAGTAAGGAGCGACAATAAACTAAAGCGAACAGAAATTACTCCGTATATGAAAGGGGCTGTGTCCTTAAACGTTTCATAAAATATTTGGAAGTCTCTCACAAACTAACGGATATGAAGAAAATATTGTCACGGGTGTTTTTCAGAATTTGGAAGTAAGAAATACAATTTTCTTAAAATGTATCTCTATATTTTCAAAGAGACTATAAAAGAGACTAAGAAACTAAGGGACTCTGAAAGAGGTGGTGTCGCAAATCTCTAGTTAAGCATTTTCTACCATATTTGTTCTAATTGGACCGTATTTCAAACAGCAGGCAGTACGGAGCGTGTGGTTCAATCCCCTTTCTGACAATGATGAAAAAAAAGCTTGACCTGGGTAGGGCACGTTCTGCGAATGTCGAATGACAGCTTGCCGAAGATTGTCCACGGTTTGGGTGGGAGGGTGTCTTAAAAACATTTTAGGGAATGGGAATGTTCTCAGAGTGTATAGAGGGAGGTTTTTAATTGATTAAGATGGAGGAGGATTATGCGTAGCTATGTTAGCCAATGTGCTGCGGTGAGTTATTAGTAGTAGTAATTTATTATAATGGTGGCCTTATTATAAATCCCATCCTTTCTACTGCGGAAGGTGCCATTTGGCACTTCATGATAGACCGAATAAGTAAAACTTTGAAGAGGCAGCATCCTCGGGATAATCCTGAGTGACTTGGATACACGATGAATGTATGGTATGAAGAGATGCGTTGCCATAACCATCAAGGAGCGTCAACTGAAATGGTTGGGCCATGTCTTACGGATGCCAACAGAGTACCGGCCCCGCTGAACCCTTCTAGCTGGGTTCCTCAGCTCATGGAAGAGACGCCTAAGAGGACAGAGAAAACTGGTAAAACTTGATTAGATCAGATCTTGAACCTATTGGGATGTTCAGAATTCTTGGTCATAAATGGACAACCCAATGGCTTCAACTTGCGAAGAAACTGGCAGCAGACCACACTACATGGTCCAAACTGGTGTCAAAGATTCTTGATGACGGTTTCCCCCCATAAGTAAGAAAGTAGAGCCATTAAACAGTCATTTATATAATAAGTCATCTTCATTATTTTAATTTATTTATTTTAATTTCTCTATCTTGTACTCGATCCCTGTGAACTATCCCTTGCTCTAAGAACAACAAGTAGTTTGCAAGAATACAAAGGAACAATATTTTTATTGATTCAAATTAAAAAAAAAAAAATATATATATTGGAAAAAAAATGGTCTTGAATTAGGAAGGGGTATCTTGGCAGGAGCAGAGGTCACATAATTGCACAGCTTCAATGAGCAGTAAATTCGTTAGGTGAAGGAGGAGCAAAAAGGAAAATTTATTAAAAACAATTTTGAAGGCTCTATTTTTTTTAAAATAAAATATGATAAGGGGAGAGGAAGAAAGATATACGCATATTTTACTGAGATTCTATTAAGCTTGACGTTTAGAGCCCTTGATTTTTATTTATTTAAACTTTAAATTTACAAGAAACCCGTTCTGTTGCACTATCTTTTTCTGTCAAATACAGCACTATGACACAAAAAGACGAATGCAACAGATAATAACAGGATTATACAGTGTTCGAAATTTACTGCCCAGCTTTCCTATTCTTCATTTTACCTAGAAAAGAAAAGGAAAGTTAATCATTTGCAGGCAATAGACACTATAATTTAAATAATAAAACAAATAATAAAAAACAAAAACAAAGAATATTATCCCACTCCCGACAGCACTCCTTTAAAAGTTTCAAGGATATTTCAAGCTAATATAGAGCGACACTGCCTATGATATTGCTTAGTTGCCTTTTGAAAAAGGCAAAAAGGCAACATATGGTTTTTTGTTTAATTGAAACTCTCTCTCTAAAACAAACTCTACTTCCCTTTATTTTTTATTCCCACCTATCTTTTTTTGTTAATCGCTTTTAACACTCTTTTAACTATACTATATTATTCAAATTTTCAAATTATAGTATTCAATATCTTCAAAATCTAATTATTTTGGAGTTTAATCTTACTCTTTACTTTTATAATAGCATTTTAGAACGAAAATATTTCCAGCAATCAAAAGGGATTAAATTTCACATTCTACCTACAACCCATCCCGCCCCTTTCTTAGAAATAATTTTGTATTTACCAGAATTACCAAACAATTTCAAGCTGCTAGAAGCTAATAATGAGAATTACCTAACACAATTTCAAGCTGCTAGAAGCTAATAATGAGCCAAAACATTTTTGGTGTTGTATTCCAGTAGAAATCCTAGATTGAATTTTTCCCGCTTCTCTGTCAGTTAATGATAATACTAGACATTCCTTTAGCTTCAAACCAAGTTCAAATAATTTTTCCCGTACTAGTTTATCAGTTTCTTTCTACATCTAATGACCAAGCAAAATATGTGAGTATTTCTGAATGTAAGAATCTGGGAGCTGAATTAAAAAAAAAAGAATATTATCCCACTCCCGACAGCACTCCTTTAAAAGTTTCAATGATATTTCTAGCTAATAGAGAGCAGCACTGCCTATGATATTGCTTATTTGCCTTTTGAAAACCTGTTTTGGTACATGGTTTCTTCGTTTAATTGAAACTCTCTCTATCTTCCTCTAAAACAAATTCTGCTTCCCTTTATTTTCAATTTCCACCCAATATCCTTTTTGTTAATCGCTTTTAACAATATTTCATTAATCAATATCTTTCTCCCCCCCCCAAAATGTATTTCTCCCAAAAGAAAAAAATAGACCCATCTGTGTCGCGTCTGTTCTTTAACTAACATAGTCATTCCCAAACTTACTTCTTCTACCACCCCTTTTCATGAAAAAATATCACTCAGTGCTCCCTGCGGATTATTTACTTTCAAATTTTAGTACCAAATAAAAAGAAAAGAGCATACAATAATGCATCTACCTTTGTGTAAATCATAGTAAAAAAGGGAGGAAATTAAAAAAGCTGATGCTTTATAATAAAACAATTTTTATTATAATGAATAACAAATTAACAAAATTATCTACAATGAAATTTGTTAACAACAAAATTGCTTTGAAAATGTTGAAACGTTAACAAAGAGCGAATAATGTAGCAATTATTGTTTTCTGCACCAATTGGATGTAGAAACCGAATGCAACGTACAATATTTAATTGATAAAATTTTGACACTTTTGCAAACCAAAATCTGTTACTTGCGCCCTTGAACAAGCAGTGATTTAGTTGTTTCAACATGCAACATCGCGTCATAAGAGACACAATTTTTACTTTTTTCTTAAAGGAATAGTTCAAAGAATATTGCTAACTTATAAGAATAGGAACTTGCACGAGTGTCGACAAAACAAATATTAATGCCATTTGGCGTTTGGTGATACTTGAAAATTTTTGTGTAATTATAAGAATAATTAAATTAATTAGTATAATTGCTAAAATTAAGGTACCAATAAGCATTTACTCTCAGTTCCCGACAATGAAAATAAATACAAAGCTTAAAAAATGCCAAGTGTCGCCAAACTTTAGATGGAGTGGATATTTTTTTTTTTTTTTTGTAGACAGTAGGGCCAGTATCCACTCTTCTAAGAAAATTTGTTTCCACAATAAACATTTGTAATTAAGAATAATTTAAATAATAGATACCATTCCTGAATCAGCATTAACGGCAATTTTCTTTATACGAAGATTCAGTAGCACAAGAATTTAGCTGCATGAAAGTTCAGTCGAATGGGGATGAGTTGCACATGGGGTTCAATTGTATGATGGTTCAGTTACAGGAGGGTAAAGTTACACAGGGGTTGAGTTACATGTGCGCTCAGTTAAACAGGGGCTTCGTTTTCTCTGGGGTCAGATGCACGAGGGTTCAGTTAAATGGGTTCAGCCACAAGACTTCAGATACATAAGGGTTCAGTTACAAATAGAACCAATAAAAGGTTTGAAACAGATATGAAATATTATAAATATCAAAATATTATAACAAATAGCAACAATGTATCGGGCATGAAAAAGTTCGGGCTTTGCAAAATTTATTTTTCAAAATTCATGGTGGGATACTTTGCTTTTTTTCAATCGTTTTCAACAAAACACAAAAAGGATATTTTTTTAAATATCCTTAAAACTTAAAATTAATCTAGAGTAAATGAAAGCTAATAAAAGGAGAAAAACTGTTATATTACATTATAATGTGTACACAAGAAATTATACAAATCAGATAAATGTCGCTAACCCGTTTAATAATTTACTCCTCAAAGAATACTTTGGAATTGTGGCATTAAGAGTTGAAACTCGCTTTTTTGCCAACTTTCGTTGAACATTTTATTGAAGTAAACATGCAGAGATTAAGCTGAATAAGAACAGTCAAATCAGGTTTTGATTACAATTTTAAACTGTAAATAAAATGTTAGAAAATAGCAGGCAGTAATGTTGGGAAAGCTGAATTAAGCACTGATTAAGTTGAGAAGCATGCACAGACAAAGGGTGCCAATTGAAGAGGGCAAAGACGAAGCAAGGGGCAGAAGGCAGAATACTGACCTCCAAGATTTAACAAAAATCTATTTTCGGTATTTTGCCTACACCACTATTTACTCATAGATTAAGCTGCTTCAATCAACGGGCACTAAGTTGGAACGAAAGAGTGACGTATAGTAAAATCCATGGGAAAAAATATAATCTGGGCTACATATCTGCAAATTAGAAGGGTGGGGTATAATAAAGTGAAGCGGAATTAGGAATTATACAAGTAATCCTGAAAATGCTAAAATACTTATTCCTAAAAGCACTTCACTTTACTTTAACCCCATTTACCCCTTCCTAATGTGCAAATAAACGACCCAAATTATATATTTCCCATATGCTTTCCTATATGTCACTCGTTTCAGCTTATTACCCGTGAATAACTAAAAATACATTTTAAATAGTGGTATAAGTTTATACATTTTAGAAATTTAAGAAACCCTCGCCCATTTTTTCTTGTATTTCCATTTTAAGAATCCAGAAACCCAAAACCACCCCCAGGCCCCCCCCTGACTTTGAGAATTACTTTATTATCTTCATTCAAAACTTAACCCCTGCCTTTTCGTGAATTAGCTGTGCAAATATAATGTTGGGGAGCTCGTGGAAATTCTAGAAATTTGTATTGAGCACAAATTAAGTTTTAAATTAAGCACAATCAGTAAGAGGAATCAAATCAGGTTTTTATTAAAATTTTAAGCATCAAATATAATGATAGGAAATAGTGCGCACCAAAAACAAATCATTAGTAACTCTCGAAATTTGTGCTTTTTCTGTGATTTCTGACAAAAGGAAACAAAGATAAATTATTACTATTAAGTAGTTTCAACAGTGATATATGTTTGTCCTGCTTTTTTGTGATGGCTAACTGGCATTTTTCAACCACGCAAAGTAATTTTTAACAAATTACAATAGTTTAATGGCCTATTATGTTGGCTAAGATTATATACAAAAATTGCAGCTGAAAAAGTATTGAAACTACCTTATGACACTGACTATTTATTTACACTCTATTTTGTAAAAGTTATTTTTCAAGCATCAGGCACAACTTAACCCTACTATGTGCAAGAACTAAGAAAAGCCCATATATGCTCCTTATTTTAAAGTAGTTCTTGGCAGAAAAGGGCAAAATTAGAGCTCATGTTATTCTCCCCCATTAGCAACTCCTGGCTACACTCTAGCATTGCAATCCTTTCTAAGGCCCAACTATCCCAACTATGCCTCAAGAAACCACGAAAGTATGTTCTAAGTTGTGTTTTCGAGCATATTTAGTTAAGGATGGTACACCTCTAACCAAGTCAAAAAGAATTGTTAATACGTTACAAATAGACACACATTTGAGCGTTTTAGAAGCTTTTTTTCGGAAGGGGTGAGGGATTTACCTACTGTATTAACCTCTATCAACAATATTGTACACAAATTTTAATAAATTGCATTCATTTTTGTAGTAATAACTTAAAACAAACATTGATATATTTTGCGTACATTAGCTTTCTTTTTTCTTATACGATGATTTATTCTAAAACCAAAATTCCATAAGAAAAAGGCCTAAACCACAACAAGAGCTGCTTTGCGTCTAGGGACCCAAAATAATCCTAGACATTTTCTCTAATAAAATGTCTTTACATGTGTTTTTTGAACCTGGGCTAAATCACCCACGGAAATATTTATGGAAAATATATTAAGAGCATTGAGAGGAGAAAACAAATCTGTGATCGAGATCCAATCCAAATCTGTGGTCATTTTTTCATACCAGAAAATATTGATGTGCCAAATTTGAGAAAAATATATAACACCATTTTGTACCATATATATATATATATATATATATATATATATATATATATATATTAGCAATTATTGCTCGTTTACTAAGATGAATAAATTCCTAGATTTTTCATACCGGTTCTTCCATAAATTTCAGAAACAGCTGAGAGGAAACAAGAGGTAAAATGTGGAGAAAGTTCTACCCACTCGGTCAACTCCGCTTTATTTGGTGATAATACAAAATGGTTATCAGATACAGTCTTTGCAATGCCAAGTAAATGCTCCTTGGAACAGCCACGCTGCTAAAAAAACAAAATGGTAAATTAACCTTTCTAACAAAAACCAACAAAGTAGCTTATAATTGGTAACGTAAAAGTAAAATTTAACAATACAAAGAGAAAGTGATAAGTAGGGTTGACGACATTTTGAAATTCAGCTTCTCCAGGCAATGTTTCAATATGTTACATTATCTCAATATTTTGCTCATATATTTTGGTGGGTGATAAATATATCACCCACCCGCAAGACTCTATGGTGGAGAATTCAGAGAGAAGAAAAACAAAAACAAAACCAAACAAGAAAAAAAACATACATACGACATCAGCAAAAAGTTTTAACATTAAATAGCTCCCTGCAAGGCTCTATGGCCAGAATTGTGGGAGAAAGAAAAGAAATAACAAATTATAACAGAAAAAAAAGAAACTCAAACAACCATCCTTGACTACCGTAAGAACACCCAGCCAGTACAGGCATCCTCAGTGGCGTCAATTTATAGATATAGGGAGGAAGACAAAAATGTATCTATTAATATCTAGGGAGGAGGGATTTATTTCAAATTTTTCAATGAAAATCTATCAATCTATATAAAAATATACTGTTTGTTTTAGACAAAAAAAAAAAAAAAAAAAAAAAAAAAAAAAAAAAAAAAAAAAAAGAAAAACAAAAAAAAAACACCACAGAAAGAGAAAAAAAAACACACTAAAAACAGTGGGTTTTTAGGGGGGGGATGGCTGATACTCCATATGTTACTGGGGCATGCAGCAGCCCAACAACGCGTGGCAGGGGTCAACTAGCATAAAATAAAAACATCCTTGGATAAAAACACCAATAAAAGCCGTTTTTTATAAGGGTCATTCCATGTCAAATCACCCAGTAAATAATTAATTTGAAACCCACCTCTTTAGATTTTGATGAAACTTGGCACAATTATTGCATTTGCTATCCTAATGATAAATACCAAATTTTATTTCTCTATCTCTTATAGTTTTTTTTTCTACAAATTCTTTAATTTTCTTAATTTAACGTGATTTTAGGGCTTGGATTTTGCATCTTGCAATGTAACTTGTAGCTTAAAAAATTAATATCTTGAAAACTATTTGAGATATCACCATGAAACTTTGCATAATATTTTATAAATATATTTAAAATAAAGAAAAAATAGATTCAAAAACCTATCTCAACTCCAAAACATAATAAAAATATTATAATCAGAATTTTTTTTTATTTGTAAACCATTGTCGGGATTTACTAAAATCGCAATATCTCAGGTCCCAGACCTTGTAGAGTGTTCATATTTTTTTTTTACAAACTTCTAGATACATAGGCTAACAGATAAACAAAAAAGATGTATGGCTTTTTCACATTATTAATTGATCTTTTTCAAAAATTATTTAACTCTTTTATTATCTACTATTTTCTCAGTTACGGATCTCTTTTCCGACCTGTCGGCATATATCCCGTGTGTGGAACTCCTTTCCACCTTGTCAGCCCATAACTCTCCCAATTTGAACCCACGCCCACTTTTGTGGACCAGAACCAGAAAAAGAACTGAATAAAGCACTCTAAAACGGTGGGTTATATTCACTAAATCAAGGAAATAAACATCAAAGCATGTGACAGGAACTGACCTAGTTTGATCTGTCAGTTACTGCAAATACTCAGAATTTATAATATTAATGTTGTCATTTAGGAAGTGGCAATTTCACAGAATTTGAGAATTTAATTATGTATTTAACCTACTTTCAAAGTTTACAAAGGGGTCAGAACTAAGACATGACAAAAATTTATAAGAGACATTATAAGCACTAATATTTACACAACCTGTATGACTCATCTATCCTGTCTAAACAGGATCCTTTCATGTTGGTTCATGCTCCTACCTCTACAGCTAACCACTGAACACTGCCTCAGTTTAAATCTTGCTTTGAGTGAGTGAAGACCTATAGTGCAAACTTCTTGTGCAGCGATTGTGATTTTTAATTTTATTTAAAAATGAGAAGCGAACCATAACAGTTACAGTATATAACTATGTGATTTCCATTAAATGTTTTTAATAAAACTATTTAGTTTTAAAGTAAAGATGCACCTTTTAATTTTGGAAATCGACAAGAGTCAATTTTCTCTGACTCAGTGATTGTGTAAAACTAAGTGAGTAGGCTAGTTACAGGTTGTACCTATTTTTCTTCTTGGACTTTATAATGGGGAAATGGAAATCAAAATGACAAATCCTCAAGCTTGTAGCATTGGACTATTTAAACAATCAGACTGTTTTCAGACAACTTATACACCTTCCAAAAAATTACAATCTGTATCAAAATTAACCAAAGAAGAAAAAGAATTAATTCAACTTAGATTACAATCGATTTAATTGAATTTAAAAATGTTTGTTCCCATCACAGCTACTACTTTCTGAATGTGTTTGAAAAATATCAAACAGTATGCATAGATCCATTAAAAAAAACACAAAAAGTCACTAAGAAATGTATCTTTAAGTATTTCAAAACAATTGTGTGAAAAAAAATATTTTTATTAAACTTGGACAAAAGATATGCCCTTCATGTCAAAACTTCTGCGAAGAAAAAACTAAAATCACTGAAAATGAAACTGATGACGAACTAATGATTGAATTGGATTCGTTTGAATCTAGAAATGTCTCCCTTTCACAAACAAATGCAGCCTTAGATGATTTGGGCTTAACTCCAATTAAACTTCATAATTTGCCATCACATAGTAAGGGATTGTATTACAAAAGAAAAGTTGAAAAAGTTACAAAAGAAGTAAAGAAAAAAATCTCCAAAGCTCTAGATTATGACATCGAAATATCAGAAGATGAAAAAGAAGACGAAAGAAATTTTATCAATAAAGCAGAAGATTTTGATAGGCTCGTGGGTCTTTTAAAAGAAAAACTTATGTCTGTTGGGGGATCCCAAAAAGTCCAGATTCTGACTTTGGTACCATAATCTTTGAGCTAGAAAAAAGTTGCTACAGAAATTCAGGTGACCAAATATATGGTAAAATAAGCAAGAAAACTTAAACTAGAGAAAGGTATCCTAGCTATCCCTGACCCTACAAAAGGTAACACACTCTCCGAAAACACAGTTAAACTTGTCACAGACTTTTACCAATATGATGAGAATTCAAGAGTTTTACCTGGAGCAAAAGATAGTGAAGTGAGCATTAAAAAAATATTTATAGGCAAAAAAGACTTATTCTCAGTAATTTGAGAGAGCTTTACTCTTGTTTTAAATGGGAATGCCCCGACTTGAAAATAGGATTCTCGAAATTTTGCAGTATAAGACCAAAGTGGTGTGTCCTTGCTGGGTCAGCAGGTACCCATACAGTATGTGTATGCAGCATACACCAGAATGTGAAATTGTTACTAGATGCTGTAAAAATTGAAGAAAGTTACAAAGATTTGATCAAGATGTTGGTTTGTAATGTTGAAAACAGTGAGTGTATGCTACGCCATTGTGACAACTGTCTGTCTGATGATGCCCTGATTGAATACTTAACTGCAAAATTGAGCGAAGATTATGATTTAGAGGAAGAAATAATTATAAGCCAATGGGTTAATACTGACAGGACAGAAATGGTTAAGTAATCAATCAGCATTGAAGGCTTTATTTCCTTACTGAGCAAATCTGTAGAAAACCTAATCCCACATTCATATATTACAAAATCACAGTCTAAAACTTTCAAAAAACTGAAAGAAGATCTGCCTTTGAATACAGCAATTATAGTAATGGATTTCAGTGAAAATTATTCTTACACCATTCAAAATGAAATTCAAAGTTATCACTGGAACAGAGGTGGACGCACAATTCATCCAGTTGGACTCTACTTGAAAAAGGAAGATAAAGTTTTAATTTCCAACCATTGTTTCATAAGTGATGATTTACAACATGACACTTGTTTTGTGAATTACGTACAAAAAGAAATTTCGAAATGGCTGAAAGAAAATCACCCCGAAATAAACCAAGTTCATTATTTCACTGACGGCTGTGCTGGTCAATACAAAAATAGAAATAGTTTCAAAAACCTAACAAACCATCATGAAGACTTTGGAATGATAACCGAACATTCATTCTTTGCAACAAGCCACGGGAAATCAATGTGATAGCTTGGAAGGAACTATTAAGAGAATTTTGCGAAAAGCCAGCCTTCAACTTTCAGATGAAAATCAAATCAAGACAGCAACTGCAGTTTATGACTTCTGTAAAGTCAACATTGAAAAAATAAACTTTCAGTTTATTGACAAAAAAAATGCTGAAGCTTTCAGATTTGAGTTTGTGTCACGATTTTTCACCATCAAGACTATTCCCAGTGCTAGAAGTTTCCATTATTTCAAACCATTAAATACAAATGAAATTGAAATAAGGAGGACTTCTGATAGTCCTAATCCTACTCTAATGTTTTCTTTTGATTCTGCTACGGATTGGGTCAGCATTCAACCATCTTTAAACGATTATGTGGCAGCAAACTATGATGGAAAGTGGTACTTTGGACTCGTTAAAACTGTGTTTCGTGAAGAATAAAATGCCGAAATTCTTTTTCTTCACCCTCCAGGACCTGCTCCCAGCTTTTACTGGCCTCAAAGAGGAGATTTGTGCATAATACCTTTGGAGCACATTATCAGTACAGTTGATGCACCGCAATCAAGTAGCACTAGCAGAATGTACTACTTCAAAAAAGAGTGTATCAGAAAAACAGAAGAGTGTTGGATGAAGTGGAAAAAAATTAACAAGCAGAACTAATAATTGCTGTAAAGGATATTGATTCTTAGACTTCAGTTTTTATTTTATTTCACATTTATTAAATGTAAGTAAACCGCAAATTTATAATTTCTTAATAATATTCTACTTTTTGGAATATTAACTAAACATGTGAATAAGCCATATATCTTTTTTGTTTATCTGTTAGCTTAGGTATCTAGGAGTATAAAAAAAAAATATGAACAATCTACCAGGTCTGAGACCTGAGATATTTCAATTTTAGTAAATGCCAACAATGGTTTACAAATAAAAGAAAATTCTGATTATAATATTTTTATTATTTTTTGGAGTTGAGATAGCTTAGTGAATGTATTTTTTCTTTATTTTAAATATATTAATTAAATATTATGCAAAGTTTCATGGTGATGTTTCAAATAGTTTTCAAGATATTAATTTTTTAAGCTACAAGTTACATTGCAAGATGCAAAATCCGAGGCTTAAAATCACGTTAAATTAAGAAAATTAAAAAATTTGTAGAAAAAAACTATAATAGATAGAGAAATAAAATTTGGTATTTATCAATAGGATAGCAAACGCAACAAGTGTGCCAAGTTTCACCAAGATCTAAAGAGGTGGGTTACACGACCTGGTTGTCATGACATGGAATGACCCTCCAATGTCACCAGATCTGGTTGGGATTTCAAATAAAAGCTTTGAGACACGAAATCCTTCTAAATATCAAATTTCATTGAGATCTGATCACCAGTTCGTAAGTTAAAAATACCTCATTTTTTCTAATTTTTCAGGATTACCCCCCCAACTACCCCAAAGAGAGCGGATCCGTTCCAGTTATGTCAATCATGTATCTAGGACTTGTGCTTATTTTTTCCACCAAGTTTCATCCCAATCCCTCCACTCTATGTGTTTTCCAAGATTTTAGGTTTCCCCTCCCAATGTCACCAGATCCGGTCGAGATTTAAAATAAGAGCTCTGAGACACAATATCCTTCTAAATATCAAATTTCATTGAGATCTGATCACCAGTTCGTAAGTTAAAAATACCTCATTTTTTCTAATTTTTCAGGATTAACCTCCCAAACTACCCCAAAGAGAGCAGATCCATTCTGGTTATGTCAATCAAGTATCTAGGACTTGTGCTTATTTTTTCCACCAAGTTTCATCCCAATCCCTCCACTCTAAGTGTTCTCCAAGATTTTAGGTTTCCCCCTCCCTATGTCACCAGATCCAGTCGGGATTTAAAATAAGAGCTCTGAGACACGATATCCTTCTAAATATCAAATTTCATTAAGACCTGATCACCTGTTCAAAATTTAAAAACACCTCATTTTTTCTAATTTTTCTGAATTAACCGTCCCCCCACTCCCTCCCCCCAGATGGTCAAATCGGGGAAACAACTATTTCCCACCAAATTTCCTTGTCCTAGCTTATCTGGAAGTGCCTAAACTAGCAAAACCAGGACAGACAACAGACTGACCAAACTTGCGATTGCTATATGTTACTTGGTTAATACATTTCCCATAAAAACCGTCATTATTTCAGCTTAAACTAATGTGCACTTCTTACAGAAATCACACTTTAACACTCACAACAGAAAATATTACGGGAGACCAGCAACATGATTTCTTAATAATTTCAAAAATTGGTTTCTATCATTAAATTTCTCACAGCTTTTGGGATTAAATTCCAAACTTTTGGACCAGTATGATGCAAACTAAATACTGCTTGCAATGTTGGCCTAATTTCAAATGAAAAAACAGAACTATGAGATGTTGGGGAATTGTGAATTTGTTGAGAATTAAACAAAAAAAAAGTTTTTTTTAACAGAAAGTAAGGAGCTACATTAAAACTTAAAACGAACAGAAATTACTTCGTATATGAAAGGGGCTGCTTCTTCATCAGTGCCCCGCTCTTTACGTTAAACTTTGACTCTTTCTCTTAACTCTACTTTTTTAAACAGTAACAAACTTTAGCGTTAAGAGCGGGGCGTTGATGAGGAAGTAGCCCCTTTCACATACAAAGTAATTACTGTTTGTTTTATGTTTTAATGTTGCTCCTTACTTTCCATTAAAAAAACTTGTTTTTTTTTATTTAGTTTCTGAACGTTTTTGAATCAATTTGTTTTCATTTTGGCTCTCCACAGATGAATGCTTAAAACAAAATTTGCATTTTTATTTTTTTTGGCTAAATGGCTTTCTCATAGTTTTGATGAAACGAATTTAAGAAAAAGGGAGCGGGGAAGGAGGCCTAGTTGCCCTCTGGTTTTTTTGGCTACTTAAAAAGGCAACTAGAATTTCTAATTTTTTACAAATTATTAAAATATATTATTCAGCTACCAGTTGCTTTTTCTCTGCCTTTAGTTCTGAAAATGCTATTTATGTTATTTCAGAAGAATTCTGAGCCATATCAAAAATTTTTTCTTCAAATTTAGGAAATGTATTAGCATATCTTTAAAACCTGATAAATGGGATTGAGCAATGTGAAGCTGAAAACAATTTTGTAGTACTTCATTCAAGCAGAAGATCTATTTTGCAAGGTTTCACTTTTATAACACATATATTTTTAAAGGTCATCAAAGGTTAGGACCCTCTAGAGGGAAAGAGAGTAGAGTTAGGTAGTTCAAAATACTTTCCTGGGACATAATTTGGCCTGTAAACCCATCCCTGAAAGTTTCATTTGGTAAAACTCTAGTTAATTGACTTCTTGCTATCTTGGAAAGAGTTTAGGTTAGGAAAATGAAACTTTCAGGGATAGGTCTACAGGCTAAATGATGTCATGTGAAGGTATTTTAAAGTACCCACCTCCACTCCTTCTCCTACTAGAGGGCCCTGAAATTTGCCTACATGACAGGTCTATACAAATTGAAATTTTGACAAAACAACATTTTACCTTAATTTTCAGTTACTAGTTGCTTTTTCTCTGCCTTTAGTTATGAAAATGCAATTCCTGTTATTTGAGTAGAATTTGGAGCCATATCAATGTTTTTTTTTCAAAATTTAGTAAATATATTTGCATATCTTTAAAACCTTACAAAAAGGAATTGAGCAAAGTCATGAAGCTGAAAATAATTTTGTTGTACTTCAATTAAGCAGAAGATCTATTTTGCAGGATTTTAATTTTATAAGAGGAGTGGAGGTAGTTGCTTCAAAATACCTTCCCAGGATATACTTTAATCTGTAGATTTATCCCTGAAAGTTTCATTTTCTTAACCTAAACCCTTTCTGAGATAGCAGGAAGTCAATTAACTGGAATTTTACCTTCCCAACCTAACCCCTTTCCAAGATAGCAAGAAGTCACTAAACTAGAACTTTACCTTAATGCTTATTACACCTTAAAAGTGAATATAATAAAACAATAAGTTTGAAAGTTTGATGCCAATGATTTAACCCATTAATGGACCAAAAAACTTAAGAGAAATTTATTATTTTCAAGGATAGCCTATATAGTGCTTAAAACAAAATGTAAGCTCAACAGCCAAATTTGTAAATAACAAAAAAAAGCATTAAGTGGTAACCTATAGGCCTACTCTTTATTTTAAAGTAAGAAATATAGACTATCCCATATTTACCAAAAAGCCTTCTGTTTTACTTGATCGAGAACAATAAATTTGGATTCAGGACGCAATGCGGGGTATATATTTGCAAATTAATGGGATGGAGTCTGACCTCTGTTAATATTACATAAAAAAACTAGTTTTTTTAACTGAAAGTAAGGAGCGACATTAAAACTTAAAACGAACAGAAATTACTCCGTATATGGAATGGGTTGTCCCCTCCGCAATCCCTTGCTCTTTACGCTAAAGCTTTTAATTGTATTAAAAAGCAGAATTGTGGCAAAGAGTCAAACTTTAGCGTAAAGAGCGAGGGATTGCGGAGGGGACAACCCATTCCATATACGGAGTAATTTCTGTTCGTTTTAAGTTTTAATGTCGCTCCTTACTTTCAGTTAAAAAAACTAGTTTTTTTATGTAATTTCTGAACGTTTTTGAATTAATGCATGTTTGATTTTGGCTCTCCACGCATAAATTATTAAAATGAAATTTGCATATTAATTCCTTTTTTGGCTAAATGGCTTTCTCTTAGTTTTGATCAGACGATTTTGAGAAATAAAGGATGGGAAAGGAGGCCTAGTTGCCATGCAATTTTTCGGTTACATAAAAAGGCAACTATAAATTTTTATTTTTAACGAATTTTTCTATTAGTAAAAAATATACGTAACTTAAGAATTATCTTACGTAACAAACTTTTATATTCTTTAATTTTTATTATGTATATGAGAGGGTTTGTACCCTCGTTAATACCTCGTTCTTTACACTAAATCGCAAGTTTTGTCCCAATTCTTTAAGAATGACCCCTGAATCAGAAAGGCCGTAGAATGAATAGTTGAAATTACTAAAAATACTATAGCATAAAGAGCGAGGTATTTATCTCCTCCTAAATACCTCGCTCTTTATGCTGAAGTATTTTTAGAACCCCTCACATGCGTAATAATCTCTGTTCGTTTTAAGTTTCAATGCTACTCTTTACTTTCAATTGAAGAAAAATTTTCCATGTTTACTTTTTCATTGTTTTTTTATAGTAATTTTAGAAAATCCTGCGCCCTTTTCATTGAATTTCTGTTCCCCCATTACACATTTCTCCATGGAAAGATCCTCCCACATAGCCCCCTCCCCTCAACCCCACCCCCAAAACCAAAAAAAAAATCCCCTGAAACCGACTGTACACTTCCCAATAACCATTATTATATGTAAACACTGGTCGAAGTTTGTAAGTTGCAGCCCCACCCCCAGGGACTTTGAGGGAGTAAGTCATTCCCAAAGACATAGTTATTATGGTTTTTGACTATGCGGAACAAAATGGCTATCTCAAAATTTTGATCTGTTGACTTTGGAGAAAAAATGAGCGTCGGAGGGGGCCTAGGTGCCCTCCAATTTTTTCGGTCACTTAAAAAGGGCACTAGAACTTTTCATTTCCGTTAGAATGAGCCCTCTTGCGACATTCTAGGACCACTTGGTCAATACGATGACCCCTGGGAAAAAAAAAAAAAAAAAAAACAAACAAATAAACACGCACCCGTGATTTGTCTTCTGGCAAAAAATACAAAATTCCACATTTTTGTAGATAGGAGCTTGAAACTTCTACAGTAGGGTTCTCTGATACGCTGAATCTGATGGTGTCATTTTCGTTAAGATCCTACGACTTTTAAGGGGTGTTTTCCCCTATTTTCCTAAATAAGGCAAATTTTCTCAGGCTCGTAAATTTTGATGGGTAAGACTAAATTTGATGAAACTTATATATTTAAAATCAGCATTAAAATGCGATTCTTTTGATGTAGCTATTGATACCAAAATTCAATTTTTTAGAGTTTTGGTTACTATTGAGCCGGATCGCTCCTTACTACAGTTCGTTACCACGAACTGTTTGATAGGCTAATCATTACCTTAAATCGCAGCTTGGAGCGATATAAGGATTATCTATCCTTGTGATGAATGCACACCAAAGGCCTGCAGCTTTTGTTAGCCTAGTTTTCCATTATGACAAGTCGACTAAACATCTATAGAAGGTACAAAGAGCTTTATACTTACCAGTTTTATTGATTTTACTAGTTCTTAGCCAGCCAAAAGGCTGGCTGAAACGGCAGCCCAAGTGCTAAGACCAAATGTCGGAAAGCTTGGTGATGGTGATGGAGGGAATATCCGAGGAGAGCAGTGCTGCCAGATTGTCAGCGTAAAAAAAACGCCCTGGGATTTTCAAAATAAGCCCAAACAAGCCCCAAAAAAATTTATCGATATAATCCTCTTTTGAGACTTCACTTTATAGTGAGCATGTCCGAAAACTTTTTCCACGGAGAATACTACATCTGGATGCAACATTAATGCTGAATTTTCAGTCCGAAAGCTATTCTCATCGTTTTTTCTTTAAACTTCAGGAAGAGTCGTAATTTTGTTTATCTCCCCCCAACATTCGCAGGGAAGAAAGATAAACCTATCCAGCAGACGGGAATACTTGACTTTTTTTGCCACTTTTAAGTTTGAAATATAAAAAATTACCTTAAGCTGTATGATAGCTTAATATTTTGAACTCAGGGTTTTTTTTCTGAAGCTAAGCCTTTGCATTGAAAAACTTATGGTACGAAAGTGAAACTGTCTACTTGGAAGCAAAATCGTCCATGGAATTCACAAACTCGAGACTTTTGAAATCAAAGAGTATGTGTTCAGACGTAGGATCAAAGTTGGACGATTTAATTGTAACTGATGCTATTTTAGATGAAAGCAAAATAAAAAAGACAAAGGGGCAATTTCCCAGCCGAGCCCTCGAGTCAAATTTTAATATGTTAGTATTCCTTACAGTTTTCCCTCCAAATTTACACCTTTCAACAGAGTTGCCGCCTCTCCGTACCCTTGCGAAAGCTATAGCCCTATACAAATAAAGCCACTTCCCCATGCCCAATCTCCCTAATAAGGAATAATTTTTTTTTTATTAGTCACTAAATATTATATTTTCTTTATGTTTATTTTCTCTTTAGAAACCTATTTTGAAGCAAGATTATAATCTAAAAATTACCTTAAGCTACGTGGCAGCGAAGTATTTTGAACTTTTAGGGTTATTTAAGACAAGACTTTTCACTGAAAACCTTCTTTTTTTCTTGTCTCCTAGTTTTAATTAACGCGGCTTTCAGCGAATTCTTAGTGCATTGACATCGTAATACAAAAAAAAAAAAAAATCACGAGTAGCGGAAAACGCAATGAGATCTCTTCAATAAGCAAAATAATTTTAGTAAGCAAAACAGAATCATGACCAAAATATCACAACTAGAAATGCACGGGCTTAATTACTTCTTTGGATAGAATGGTAAAATGCAAAAAAAAGAAAATAATTGAAGCTTGAAATTCTGTATCACAAAGGAAAAAAAAACTTCTAAGAGAATCAACGTAATAATTGAAAAGCTCACAATACTTTTGGTACATTTTCTCAATACCTCAAGCAAGAAAAGTTAAAAATAATTTCTGAGACATGAAATAAAATGTACAGCTTTTGACAACAAAAAAAACGCTACAACAACTAAAAAGCTAATTGCAATTTCGAAATTCAGTGTCATCACCTTAGGAAAAATATGCATATTAAAAGCTGATTATTTTGTAATTCAGCATTTTGGTTTTTAGATGCAGCTTATCAATCGGTTTCTTCTACCAATCAGGTTCCAGTCCAAAGACTCCTAGTTTTGGCTCCACTGAAGGAGCTCATTTTTATATGAATTTCACAGAATCTGAAGAATTCCGACATTTGTTTTTCTTTTTAAAGAAATCGATGGTTTCTTATTCAATTCCTATTCGTACCTTGAGGTGCAAACTGAAAAAATTCCTATTAAAAAATAATTTCGTATCTTATTTTCAACATTATTTGCTAGAATAATCAGGAAACCGTAGAATATTAAGCTTTTTCGTTGGATTTTCAACTTTTTTTTGGAAAGTGCTTGGGGATTATGAAGTCTATCTCCATCTGTTTCTAACACGACTGCAAGGTATTGTTTTGTAGTACTTTGAATGTTCCATGCTTAAGGGTTATGAAGTCCATCTCCATCTGTTTCAAACACAATGTCGTATTTGGCGTCTTACCTTTTGTAGATGATTAAATAAAATAAACTAGTTTTTTTTTAACTGAAAGTAAGGAGCGACTTTGAAACTTAAAACGAACAGAAATTACTCCGTATATGAAATGAGTTATCCCCTCCGCATTCCCTTGCTCTTTACGCTAAAGTTTTAATTGTTTTAAATAGTAGAATTGTGGCAAGGAGTCAAACTTTAGCGTAAAGACCGAGGGATTGCGGAGGGGACAACTCATTTCATATACGGTAATTTCTGTTCGTTTTAAGTCTCAATGTCGCCCCTTACTTTCAGTTAACAAAACTAGTTTTTTTCAACGTTTTTGAATTAATACATGTTTTATTTTGGCTCTCCGCACATAAATTATTGAAATGAAATTTGCATATTAATTCTTTTTTTGGCTAAATGGCTTTCTCTTAGTTTTGATCAGACGATTTTGAGAAATAAGATGTGGGGAAGGAGGCCTAGTTGCCCTCCAATTTTTTGGATACTTAAAAAGGCAACTAGAACTTTTAATTTTTAACGAACGTTTTGTTAGTAAAAAATATACGTAACTTAAGAATAAACTTACGTAACACACTTTTATATTCTTATATTTTTATTATGTATATGAGGGGGGTTTGTCCCCTCGTCAATACCTCGCTCTTTACACTAAATCTTAACTTTTGTCCCAATTATTTAAGAATGACCCCTGAATCAGAAAGGCCATAGAATAAATAGTTGAAATTACTAAAAATACTTTAGCATAAAGAGTGAGATATTTATCTCTCCCTAAATACCCCGCTCTTTATGCTAAAGCATTTTTAGAACCCCTCATATGCGTAACAATATGTGTTCGTTTTAAGTTTTAATGTTAGTCTCTACATTTAATTGAAAAAATTTTTCATGTTTATTTTTTCATTGTTTTTTTTTATAGTAATGCTAAAAAATCCTGCACCCTTTTCATTGAATTACTCTTCCCCCAAGACATTTCTCCAAGGAAATATCCTTCCACATAGCCCCCTCCCCTCAACCCCACCCCCCAAACCAAAAAAATCCCCCTAAAAACGTATGTACACTTCCCAATAACCATTACTGTACGTAAACAATGGTCAAAGTTTTTAACTTGTAGCCCCTCCCCCAGGGACTGTGGGGGAGTAAGTCATCCCCAAAGACATAGTTTTATGATTTTCGACTATGCGGAACAAAATGGCTAACTCAAAATTTTGATCCGTTGACTTTGGGAAAAAAATGAGCGTGGGAGGGGGCCTAGGTGCCCTCCAATTTTTTGGTCACTTAAAAAGGGCACTAGAACTTTTCATTTCCGTTAGAATGAGCCCTCTTGCGACATTCTAGGACCACATGGTCGATACGATGGCACCTGGAAAACAAAACAAAACAAATAAACACGCACCCGTGATCTGTCTTCTGGCAAAAAATACGAAATTCCGTATTTTTATAGATAGGAGCTTGAAATTTTGCTATAGGGTTCCCTGATACGCTGAATGCGATGGTGTGATTTTCGTTAGGATTCTTTGACTTTTAGGGGTTTTTCCGCCTATTGTCCAAAATAAGGCAAATTTTCTCTGGCTCGTAACTTTTGATGACAAACATTAAATTTGATGAAACTTATATATTTAAAATCAGCATGAAAATTCGATTCTTTTGATGTATCTTTTACCATCAAACTCCCGTTTTTTATAGTTTCGTTTACTATTGAGCCGGGTCACTCCTTACTGCAGTTAGTTACCATGAACTGTCTGTTCTCTATTCAATAGTTGAATAAATGTTTCTATTCAATAGTTGTAATTGGTAATCTGCCGTAATTGTACGGCAGATTTTGTTTTTTAGCGAATCGTAGGGTATAGTTAAACTCTTCCTTAAATCCGTTCGCTTTCTTTCCTCGAAAGTTTTGTAAAAGAATAAACTTGAACTTGAAAAAAAAATTCTAAAAAAAAAATTATTCTTTTGAGTAGAAAATGCCCAAAACAAGCCAAATTAAAAAACAATAAGCCCAGTTTCCCACCCCAAGCCAGCGAAAAAAAAACGCCCGCCCCAGCCCAGAGAAATAAGCCACCAGGGCTTGAAACAGGCCAATCTGGCAACACTGGACCAGAGTTGCAACGTTTTCTGTCCATGAATATGTTCCCTGAGTATCGTAAATGTCACACTTAAGCCCTGTCTTAATTGATGTGTCGGCTTGCCTTTAATTGGTAGAATAAATAAGCCGTGGCTTTTTGACTTAAATATAAAGAATTGTCAATTCATTCATATCAGCAAAATGAGTCCTTGTCAATTCTATTTTCTTTTATGCCATCCAATCCTCTTTGTAAATAACGAGTGAGATTTTTTATTTACGGTGAACTAAATTTCAGCACCCATGCTAAGAAATCTGTGGCTAGTTAAGTATAACCTTTCCAATCGATCTCCTAAAGCCATAAGCCTTCCGTGTGATGGACTTGTTGGTTTTAAGCTCGAAGGTATAATTTCTATATCCTCCCTATATTAAAAAAAAGCGTACAACAGTTTTGAAAGACGTGCCACCAAACTTATATCCAGGAGGTAGAAGCTTTTCTACCCTTGAACACTAGCTAACCTAGCTCTCCAAACACTTGTATAAAGGAGAAATAGATATGATTCCATGCAGCCAATAATAATCTATGAGCTCAGTTATGCGAGAAACGGACAATCAAGATAAACTGATAATTTCCCCGATGCTGAATTTTGTTCAAAGGAGTTTTAACCCGGGAATCAATAAAGATGACATTATCCGTTATGGTTTGGCCTCTTTTGATAGCACTGAAATTTTCAAAGTGAAGCATAATCTTTGAAGTAAGAATTTAGCAAATGCGTGGGTCTTTAAGTGGTTTGGAACTAATGCAAAACTGAATAATCTGAAAACATAAATGTCATGCTAATACTACCTATGTCCCCAATTTTGTAGTTTACCGCCCAGCCGATGTACCCTATATTCCAGAAGTGACTTACTCTCACCCCTCACCTAAAGGTAATACGTTTGAGCAACTTCTTTATTTCGTTTCGACTCAGCTGGCTGGTTACATTGAATACTTTCCTAAGCTTTCATCAGGTGCGAAGGTGAATTCTATACTCTCTGATGACGTTACTTGTTGCAATAAACAAGTTACCTGCTATAGTGAAAAATCCAGCAAGGTGCAAAAAATTACTTGATAGACTTTTTGGTCATGATTCAATGACTAGTGTCTAGGCAAATCGGGAAAAATTAGTGATTAAGCTGGATAAAACCGTCTCCAAAGATTTCTGTAATGCCATACCAAACATATTGGAAAATGTTACTGCAAAAGTCATCGTCTGTAAGTACCTTAGCTAGCTGTCTATTTAGACGCTTACTTTGATGTTTTGCTTTTTAAAGAGTGCCCAGGAGTCGAAGAGACTGTGAGGTTCAGGAGCTCTTGTGCTGTAAAACAAAGTTTTGCTTATGCTCCATCGCTGGAGCTATTACTAAGAGATGGTGTGAAAGTCAAAAAATTATTTTCTGCAAGTGACAATCATTACAATTATAGGTAGCATAAATAAATTGAAAAAAATCATTGAAAATACACTCTAAAATATCATAGCAATGGATTTATTGTTGCCACATCCGATTTTATTTATTAGAATTTTTTGAGTATATATAGGTTAGAAAAGTCATAGTGAACAAAATGTAGGATAACTGTAAGAAATATATGATGGCAACAAATTTATTTTCCATAAAAGAAAGAGGAAACATGGAAAGGATTTACATTTAGATTATCTCAGAATAGAACAATCATCACAGGATAAAAAAAAAAAAAAGAATTAGACAAGAAGTAGAGTAATTTTTTTTTGAATAATATACCTATCTATGAAAAAATCCTTTTTCAATGATCATTTTCGGCAATAGGCTACTTAAGAGTACTTTGCAGGACACTCCTAGTTTTTCGTTAAAATTCTGTAGCATAGTTGAGATTCTTCTATAGTATTTTCATTAGCGTTTCTATCTTGGAAATTTGCTCTGGCCTTTAAAACAGAACTTAGAGATACCCATCAAAAAACAACAAGTATTCTAGCTTCGAACACTTCTCCGTCTACCCGATTCTATCACCAACATAAAAGCACTGTATACACAAATACGATGCTATTTCAAAAAGAAAAAATCAATCAAATTAAAATTATGCTTTCTTTTCAGCATAAAGAAGACACAATTTTAAAAATTACGAGCATAAATGCACTCCTGTAAGTAATCAAACTGAAAGAATCGATTGTCCAATCAACTGCACTATAATTATATTTGAAGTAAGAGACTATTTATTTATTTTATAATTATTAGTCTATTAATTTAGCAGTATAGATTAAAGAGTGCAAAGATACTGCACTTCTTTTTCTAAGATAAAAAAACAATGACGAATTCTAGGATTAAGATAATGAGCAAGATTGTCCTTCCAATTTATTCAATCTTTTTATCTAGGTCTCTTCTATAAAACCTAACTCTAAGAGCGTGAAGTAGTAAGTATATAATAAGCTATAAGAAAACGATATAATAAAGTTCTATTTAAACAAGTTTTTCAATTATTATTAAAATAAAGGAAAAATAAAAAGTCCTGGATTCTTTATTTTTACTGTTTGTTGAATCCAAAAGCAGTTTCTTAGCTTAGGAAGGCCACACAATGAACAAAAGGAGCATACAGGCCATACAAGGAGCAAAAGGAACATATAGGGCATATTAGGATCAAAAGGAGCAAACAGGTCATAAAGGAGTAAAAGAGCTTGGATGAGCAGTAAATTCTTTTAGTGAGGGGAGAGCAAAAAAGATAATTTTTTCCAAAAATGTAAAGAGTTCTGTTTCTTTTAAAATTTGAGAAGGGGAGAGAAAGGAGCAAAAACAAGAATTTCACGGATAATTAAATGAATTTAAGATTGAAAACCCTTGATTTTTATTTGAATTTTACAATTACTTGATGCCTGTTATGTTGCAACGACTTTTTATGTAAAAATAAACGCCACAACACAAAAAGACAGAAACAACAAACAGTTTTCCACAAAGTTCGTTATAAATTACTGCTCAGCTCTAAAATTCAACATAGAAAAGGAAAAGGGCGTCAATCGATTGGACATAAAAGACAAGAAAAGAAGTGATAAAAAAGAAAAAAAGAACAGCTCTAAAACTTAAAACTGACCCTATATATAGAGGACAAAATTAAAATCTGCGTTTGTTTTAGCCATCCTTCGTTTTTAGTTCTACTAAGATGTCCTCACTAGTGGATCATTGGTTGATACTAAACAAGAATGGAGGACAATAAAATCGTCAAAAAGATCTTATTGTCTTTTTCTAGGCAAGAACAAAGCATTGGGCAGCAAACAGATCTTTACTGAGTTAAGTCACTGGTAGATGAAACCGAGAAGTCCTAGAAAAGTACATTATAATCTGTATTTAAGAAAAGAAAAGGCTAAGGAATTCTGGTCAGGTTAAAAAGCTTAGAAAAGATACAAAATTTCAAAGGGGGAGCTTTAGAACAAGCAAATAGCTAAAAGAACTCATCATATAGGGAACGGAAACCGCATAGTTAAAAAGTGGGTAAGAATTTTGCATCGTCAAGACATTTAACACAAACAAAACTTAACCTGTGATAACATCAATATTAATTAGCACATTTTCAAAATAGAACAAAAAAGCACCATTAAGTAACAGCATGAGTTCATTTGATCTGCAAAAAAAAATAATATCGTTAGTCATTCGCTTGGACGGTGAAAGATTAGAAAAGAATTTTAGCAAAGCAGGATCAAAAATTATCTCGATTCCACAGAGTTCACTAGGAATTACTTCTCAGCTCTAAAATTCAACCTAGAAAAGAAGCTCATTTTGGCCATCCTTCGTTTTTAGTACTGCTAAGATGTCCTCGCTTTTATGCTTATGATGTGTTTTATTTTAGGAACGTTTAGACGGACGCTGAAATAAATCAAAACGAACATTGATCATGAATATTGTCAAAAGGTTGACAAATTAATATCTCAAAAACGGCTCAGATTATTAAGTTAGACTTTTCAGGGTAAGTTTTGGCAATTTTTGAACTCAAAAGAAGATGCTAAGTGTATACTTTTAAAATCATTCGATATTTCAAACAACTTCTTATATTTGAAAAGTTTACAGAAAACATTACAAGAGAAGAAAGGAAGATGGTGTAGTAAAGCTGACTAATTAAGTAGGAATTTGATTTTAGTAAAAATATTAAGACACAAAATACAAAATGCAACATTTTGAAATACCACTTTTATTATGATATAAGCGCACATCCTTGTAAGTATAGGCTTGTAAAGGAAATTGAGAAATAACTGCTTCTTTGCTTATGTACGTATGTAATCTGAAATGACACAGTTGATCTATGCTATAAAAAACACATTTTATGGGATCAAGCAATTTTTTCTATTTAAATTACCGGACTGACCTCTGTTGCGTTTAATTAGGAATACCTTGGACTTTTGTAAGTGTTTTGATGTTTTATGTTTTGTAACTGGAATATTTTATTTGTTTTACACTGTGGGACGTTTACTCCCAGTGCCGTACAGATAGCCATTTTCCTTATGCCGTTTGAGTTGAGTTAAATGAAGTAATTGTATTATACCAAACTTCTCTATGAAACATTATTTAAGCTTCTAGTCAATTCCCAGTAGGGAGTCTTCAGATAATAGATCAGGCCGTCCCTATGGAAACACTAGCCAAATTTTTATCACCTTAGGATCTTACTCACAACACCTCCAAGGGCAAGGTTAACAACCGTTACAGTAACACAGAAAAATCTACCACAACTGGTGGCTTGCGGAAGAACTGGGTCGAAAAGACTCAATAAAGTTGTAGATAAAAACGTAAATGACTCTACCAGAAGGCAAATTGACTTAAAAAACAACGCTACTTGACATTGCAAAAATTATACCAGAATACGCGAGAATTTGAGATGTGGATAAATTCATCGAAAAATTGAGAATTTTTGACGATTTAACATGAATAATTGACGATTAAGTGATAATGCGTAGCAGTTAGATTAAGGGGAAGTGTGCTAAAATATTTTGAATCAATTAAAGAAAAGAAGCAAAAGACATTGAAACTATAATTGAATCCTTTAAAAATTCAATTTTTAAAAAACGAGTTTTTTTTAACGGAAAGTAAGGAGCGACATTAAGACTTAAAACGAACAGAATTTACTTCGTATATGATAGGGCTGCTTCCTCATCAACACCCCACTCTTTGCGCAAAAGTTTGACTCTTTCTCTTAACTCTACTTTTTAAAACAGTAAAAAACTTTAGCGTAAAGAGCAGAGCGTTGATGAGGAAGCATCTCCTCTCATATACGAAGTAATTTCTGTTCGTTTTAAGTCTTAACGTCGCTCCTTACTTTCCGTTAAAAAAAATTGTTTTTTTATTTAATTTCTGAACATTTTTGAATCAATGCATGTTTTGTTTTCGGCTCTCCGCAGATGAATAATTAAAGCGAAATTTGCATTTTTTTTTGCTAAATGGCTTTATCATAGTTTTGATCGAATGATTTTGAGAAAAAAGGGAGCGGGGGAGGAGGCCTAGTTGCCCTCCGAATTTTGGTTACTTAAAAAGGCAACGTGAACTTTTAATTTTTTTACGAATGTTTTATTAGTAAAAGATATACGTAACTTACAAATTAGCTTACGTAGCGAACTTTTGTATTCTTATGTTTTTATTACGTATACAAAGGAGCTCACCCCCTCGTCAGAACCTCGCTCCTTACGCTAAAGCTTAAATTTTGTTCCAATTTCTTAAGAATGACCCCTGAATCACAAAAGCCGTAGAATAAATAGTTGAAATTACTAAAAATACTTTAGCTTTAAAAAGAGCGAGGTATTAGGAGGAGGTGAGCCTATCATATACGTAATAATTTCTGTTCGTCTTAAACTTTAATGCTTTTCCTTACTTTCAGTTGAAAAAACTTTTTCAAATTTATTTTTTCATTATATATTTTTAAATAATGCTAGATAATCTTGCGCTCCCTTCATGAAATTTTTCTTCCCCCATGACAAATTCCTCCAAGGAAAGTTCCCCCAGCATATTCCCCTCTTCTCAACTCCTCCCCTCCCCAACCTAAAAATCACCCTGAAAACGTATGTACACTTCCGAATAACCATTACTATATGTAAGCACTAGTTAAAGTTTGTAACTTGTGGCCCCTCCCACGGGGACTGTGGGGGAGTAAGTCGTCCCCTAAGACATAGTTATAAGGTTTTGACAACTTTGAATAAAATGACAATCTCAGAATTTTGATCTGGTGACTCTGGGAAAATAATTAGCGTGGTAGGGGCCTAGGTGCCCTCAAATTTTTTTTGGTCACTTAAAAAGGGCACTAGAACTTTTCATTTCCGTTAGAATGAGCCCTCTCACAAGATTCTAGGACCACTGGGTCGATACGATCACCCCTGGAAAAAAAAACAAACAAATAAACACGCATCCGTGATCTGCCTTCTGGCAAAAAATACAAAATTCTACATTTTTGTAGATAGGAGCTTGAAACTTCTACAATAGGGTTTTCTGATACGCTGAATCTGGTGGTGTGATTTTGTTAAGACTCTATGACTCTTAGGTTTTTTTTTGCCTATTTTCTAAAATAAGGCAAATTTTCTCAGGCTCGTAACTTTTGATGGGTAACACTAATCTTGATTAAACTTATATATTTAAAATCAGTATTTAAATGCAATTTTTTTTATGTAGCTATTGATATCAAAATTTCATTTTTTAGAGTTTTGCTTACTATTCAGCCGAGTCGCTCCATACTACAGTTCGTTACCAAGATCTGTTTGAAAGGTTCATAGATAAGAGTGATTCTGAGAGGCTAAGAGCGGAGGTAGTTACTTTTACAACTATACTAGTATTCAGGAATATGCAGACAAGATTTGTCGGGCTGTAAGCTTATAGTTAGGCAAAAGCGGAAGTGACGAAACAATAAAAAAAGTATAAGTACAAACTTTTACACAAGGAATACCAAAAAACTGCTAAGACTAATATTATCGCGTTAGCCTGAAAATCTCAAGCAGGCTATAAGTTTTGCAGAAACAGAAGCCAAAATTGATGAAGCTATGACAAAAATTTCATCAGATGTCAATAAATAACACAGTAAACATATATTATTTTAACCATGGAAGAGGGCAAAAACGTGTCAAATTTGGGGAGACAGATCGTGAACCTAAGAGGCCCGAAGGGGGCCAATGCTCATCTCCTAAGGAAATAGCCGACCGATTCTACGACCTTGAGTCCTTAGCGGCATGGAACTATAGAAAATATGGGTGTCCACCACCACGGACAGTATTATAATCAATAATGATGGGTAAAAGACATATAAAAGTAATAATACACTCCGTAGAGGTCAGAAGACTAACGAACACTATAGAAAAGATTTCGTTGGCATTATTGTAGCAAACCAAATCCCCATACGGCAATTTTTGGCAAAGAATACATAAGGAAGGGCCAGCATATAAAACGAGACACCAGTTCGGAAAACAGAGTGGTAAAAATTAAAATAATGATTTACTTTAATGGTTAATGATAATAATTTAATAATGATTAATGATAATAATGACTTACCGATTTTACGCTGTTTTAAAATTGAGTGTTTCCAAAACATACCGTGTTTACTTGATACAGGTGAGTCAAAACGTTAATTAGAAAAAAAGGTTCTTAAGAGGTTTCCTTCTATTGTACAAAATCTCTGTTTCTGTTAAGCTACATTATCACAGATGCTATATATGCTAGAGTGTATAGATATTCAAAGCTTACTTATCTAGATGCTCCCAACCGACTTTTACCCAAGTAATCATTTATTGTCGTTTCAAAAGAATACCATTTGAAAAAAAAATTGAAAATAGGTATTAAAAAAAGAAAGAAAGTGAAAAGTGTTGAAAGTCTAAGTAAAACAAGCCAAATTTCCAAATTATTCACTCACAATAAAAAGACGTTCAAAAATTTCTTGTGAGTAGCTAGGGTGTCAAATCATGCAAATAGAAGGGGGGAGGTAAAATTTATTATCAAAAACCTAGGTGGGGCAAAATGTATTATATAAAATATAGGGAGGAGGTGGGCAACTATGCTCTACCCTTTTCTCACAGAGCTGAAAATATTTTGGTTGATAAAACCACTTTACCAAACTACCAAACTTTGACAACAAAGCAAAATGAAATAATATTATAATGTACCCCTAAAAAAATAATATTTTAAATCTATTAAGAGCAAAATTTCACTTTTATTTTATATTAAATTTTGTAATAGGTACAAAAGATAATATTTGTAATTCAGTTCAGTTCCTTTCTTTATTACAACAAATATTTACAATAGCACTATAGGCTCCGTGGCCCATAGAAGGGGGGCTGAATAACACAAAATTTAAAACAAATAAACAAAAGAATTCACTTCATTAAGTTTATACAATAATAAAAAAAAACTCAAGCAACAATAGAAGACACCACTCCCTGATCGATCCCAACATTTAAAACCTATCGATCCTTTGACCCCATCCAGTGCATAGGGCAAAAACAGCTGCTATCCATCCCAAAAAATTGCTACCCCATGATTCCTTGTTGAAAAGCATTTCCCTTGTTGAAATAAGGAATAACCCTTATTTCTTAAATAGGAAATAGAAATAAGGAATAGAAGAAACAGAAATAGGAAAAATAAGAAGTCGAAGAAGAAATAAGAACATTCAGTTCTGGAAGATGAAAAATCCTATACCTCATTACATAATAATATTTTCCTTTACCATATTACATGAATAAAACCTCAAAATTGACGTCTAAAAGAATTTCTCTGTGACCAAAAGAGCAAATGGTAAGAGAAAATAAGAGCAATAAGCAACGCTATCTAGCTAAAAAAAATCAACATCATACAAGTTTCATCAAAATACTTATTTTTTAAAAGTAGTCTTTTCGTTTTGCCTTAACCTTGATCAAGGATGATGGAGGTATTTCTAAAAAAAAATAGACCAATCTGTGCCGCGTTTGTTCTTTAACTAACATAGTCCTTCCCAAATTTACTTCTTCAACCGCCCCTATTCATGAAAAAATATAACTCAGGGCCCCCCTGCGGATTATTTATTTTCAAATTTTAATAGCAAATAAACAGAAAAGAGTAAAAAATAATAAATCTAACTTTTTCGTAAATCATACCAAAAAAGGAAGAAATTAGAAAAACTGATGCTATTACTAAAAAATTTTTTATTATAAAGTATAACAAAGTGACAAAATTATCTACAATGAGATTTGTTTTTCGACAAAATCTTTAAACTAGCTGTCGAGCTTAGAATTGAAAAGTAATGCAAAACAGTTCAAATATGCAAAATCGTCTCATTGAGGAAGATGAAACTTGTTTGCTGCTAATTTAGTTAGCCTTGGGACAATAGTAGTCTTATGACACCTACCCTATTCTGAAAAATCATTTTTTTCTGTTTGAAAAACAGACAATAAAATATAATTACAAAAACAAACAAGGAGCGTTTTCTCACCTCATCAGAAATTATTAGACCATTATAAACATGAAAAAAAAAAATCTAAAATTTGTAATTTCATATGCTTAATAAGATTTATTATTTAAATCTGTATTGTTTAGGATAAAACTAATTTATTCATTTGGTTGTATATTATTTTTTTGGGTTAGACAAGGTGTGAAAAATAGCAACAGACAAAAGTGCTATAATAAAGTTATGATGGAAATTGTATGACGAATTTAGGTTGAGTAACAGGGGAGTCTGAAGTTATTATTATCTCACCATTATTTACTTTTAAAAAACCAAGACATTTCTTAAAATAAACTAATAGTTTTAAAGGGAAATGAAAAAATAAAAAAGGCTTAAACAATGAATAAAACGCATCATAATTTTAATTTAAAAACTAGGCTTTTTAACTTAATCTAAACTTTAATTTACGATTTTTTATGGGAAAGCCAAACTATTTGTTTAAAATGAAGTGCATTTTATGGTAAAAATCAAATGAAAAAAAACAAGTTTTTCCACTGAAAGTAAGGAGCAACATTAAAAATTTAAACGAACAGAAATTAATAGGTATATGAAGGGAATTGTCCCCTCCTCGACACCTTGCTCTTTACGCTAATGTTTTTTAGTTCTTTGAAAAAGTCGTCTTGCTGCTCTAAATAAACGACCCCAGTATTTCAGGAGTCATTCTTAAAAAATTGCGAAAAAATTCAAACTTAAGGGTAAAGAGAGGTTTTGAGGTGGCAACCTCCTTCACATAGAAAAGAATTTCGATTTGTTTAATTTTTAATGTTACTTCTTACTGTCAGTTGAAATAAACTTGTCTTTTTACTATATTTTTTATCATTTCTTAAAATATTTTGAGAAAATATGACCCCATCTTAACGGAGGAACCTCCTTACCATGGAAGTATCCTCTAGATAATTCAATCCCAGTGAAAATTTACACCGGACAGTTACTTTTAACCGCTCCTCGCCTAAAATTGAGACAGAAAAGAGAAAGCAAGACATATAAAAAGAATTTTGTATAAGAATTCTGGCAAATTTTCTTGAAAAGTTCACTCCCTGGAAACTTACCTTCTTATGGCATATTCCCCTGTGGAAAAAATCCCAGCAGAAAATTCGTCCCCTCTCCACCTGAAAATGTATGCATGTATCTTAATAACAAATACTATGCGTAAACAATAGGTAAATATTATGACTTAAATACCTTCCCATGAGGCTGTACGGAGGAGAAGTTCATGTTATACCCAAAGAATCAGCTATTAGGTCTTTCAACAACGATGAACAAAATGACTATCTCAAAATTTTTATAGGACGATTTTGGGAAAAAAGTAGGGGGAGATGGGCTAGTCACCCTTCAATTCATTTGCTCACTTGAAAAGGGTACTAGTACGTTTAACTTTCACTCGAATGAGCCCTCTTCCAATATTTTAGGACCACTGGGTGAATACGATTACCCCTGGTGAAAACAAACAAACCAAAAAAAAACTAAACACGCATCCGTGATTTTCTTCTGCCAAAAATACAAAGTTAACATTTTTGAAAACAGGAGCTTGAAACCTATGCATTAAGGGTGTCTGATACGCTGAATCAGAGTGTGACTGTGTTGCGAAAGCAACACTTTGGTTCTGTCCCGGTTTTCTTTTTTTTTTTCCTATGCCGCCGATCTCAGCTTATTCCTGGAAACTGGTAAGAGTCTAACCTGTGCGGTTTTTACGGAAAGTGTGGACCTCAGGCCGGAATGATGAAGATGACATTACATTTTGGGAAGCTCTGCAGAACTCTTGCCTGGGGCAAAAAGGGATGGGTTTTGCTTCTCCACGAGCCAGAGCTTATGGCGTGCGAAGTAAAGTGGAGTTATATAGTCTATGTCAGAGAGGAATATCTGAAGTTGTGCAGCCAAGCTTTCGATTCATCAAAGCATGTTTCTGCTTTCAAGTGAAAAGCTCCGTTCTAGCAGGCAAGCAGGCAGGCACCACTTTCAAATTGAAGATTGACTAAAATCTATAAGTGTTAAATATATGCGGCAGTTACCCGGCACCACAGCCAATATATCTTCTTTGAGTGATAAATAGAAAAAATATTCAGAAGCTAAAATGTGGCATTTTCCCACGGGTCCGAAAGTGCTGCCATCGATTATTTCTACCCATATCTGGTCGTGATTTCAGCTGAGTTTATCATTCGGTTTTTTGGACTTCGGATTGGCGTAGAGAAATGTTATCAGATGCGCCTAATAAATTTTAAAAGTTCTCTCATTGCTAAAGAAATTGGAGTTTATCCATATCTCCTTTCTAAGTTGAGAAAAGTTGAAAGTTAAGTCTAAGTTGAGTTGACGTTAGAAAGTTGGCCTACGGCAAAAAAAAAAAAAAAAAAGAAATCAATTTTTGAACTAAGACAGATCGAATATTTTTTCGACGGCAATCGATAGCTCTTGATGAGCTGATCAAAGTATATGGTATTCATTTTTTGGTACAAAAATTCCTTCATGAGGTACACCAAAACCAAGGTTTGAAAGTTTCAAGGGGTTGACAACTTCAGTAGTAAGGTACACAATGAAACGAAATCTAGGTCGATACAAATTGTGAGACATAGAGGACTCGTCACCAGCAGGTGGCTGTTAGGTAATAATCACCTTCGGCAAAGAGGGGTTAACAACTATTGCTAGCTGGTGTATCTATTATTTGCTTCCAGTGTATTGGATGGTAAAAACAATTTGGTTCCAGTGGTAAGACATGTAGGGGACTTGTAGGGAATAATCTGCCGTTAGGCTACAGTCAAATTCAGCGATGAGGGGTTTGCAACTATACTAGCTGGTGTACCCACTTATTTGTTTCCGGTGAACTTGATGCCGATTATGGGAGAGGGACTTGTAAGTAAGAATCTGTTCACTTTGGGCTGGAACTTTGTATAAATTGGTGCACATTGTTTTCGATATCTTTAATTCTGACAGAATTAAGTGTTTACGCAACGGGTACAAACGATAACGTAAAATAATGAGGTAAATTCGTAAATTAAGTGTTTACGCAACGGGTACAAACGATAACGTAAAATAATGAGGTAAATTCGTAATAATTAGTGTCACCTATGGTATTTTAATCCTGAAAAGTTACGGATAGCTTTATAATACCAAATAGATTATATAAGATATTGTTCCAAGTTTTCATCGGTCACGATGTCTACAATTGAAAGAATAAAGTATAACTGGCTGCAAAGTCAATTTAGTCCCTTCTTTCGATGCTATTGTTGTTGTTTTTTCAACGCTAAGGAATAGCCTTTGATCATGTGATTACTGATCGATAGTGAAGAAACAAAACCAAAGTGTAGCTCTCGCAACACTTAAGTCGGCAAAGCCGGACAAAGGTTGCTGCAACACTTCACGTTGCCCAGGCAACGTAGGTCTAGTTTTTATTAAGATCAATCGATTTTTAGGGACCATTTCATTCTTTTTTCGACAATCAAGAAAATATTCCCAGGCTCGTAACCTTTGATGGATAAGACTAAACTTAATGAATTTTTTTAAACTTGAAATCAGCATAAAGATTTGTTTCTTTTGATATATATTTTTGCATCAAAATCCGTTTTTCTATAACCGTTATTTCGAGTTTTGGTTACTATTCAGGTTACTAATCATTCTATGATTTTTAAATGAAGTGTATTTTATGGTGGAAATAGCGGTTTTTAGCAGTTCTTAGCCATTATGAGATGGCCAGAACCCTAATTTAAGGGCTTAGAAACCTATTTTTAGGTACGTTTTGTTTAGAATGTATTATATGGTATTAATAAAACATTTAGCATTCATTAGTCATTACGAGACACCCTGACCCTCTAAATTAACCGCCGATAAAGTTATTTGTAAGTACGATTTGTAAAAAATGAATTGTATTTTATGTTAAAAATGAAGTTTTTTTAGCAGTACTTGGCCATTATGAAATAGCAAGACCCCTAAATTAATGGCAAATAAAACTTATTTGTAAATACTATTTGTTTAAGATGAAGTGTAATTTATGGTAGGAATTATGATTTTTAACTGTTCTTAGCTATTATGAGATAGCCAAGTTCCATAATTAAGGGCTTATAAACCTATTTGTATATTTGATTCATTCAGACGAAAGTGTATTTTATGAAAGAAATAAAAAGACTTAGATGTCCTTGGCTATTACTATATAGAAAGACCCCTAAATTACGGGTCTATAAACTTATTTGTAAGTACAATTGTATAAATGCAGTGTTTTTTCTGGTAGAAATAACAATTTTTTAGCAGTCCTTAGCTAATACGAGATAGCCTGGCCCATTAGTTAAAGGCCTATAAACTTATTTGTAAGTATGATTTATCTACAGTAAAGTATATTTAAGGTAAAAAATAAAGATTTTTAGCCGTCCTTAGTCATTAAAAAATAGCCAGGTCCATAAATTAAGGGCCAATAAACTTATTTTTAAGTACGATCTGTTTAAAATGAAGTGTATTTTATGGTAAAACTAAAATAAATACAAATTATTTCTTCACAAAAACTGGAAGTAAGGAACAGCATTAAAACTTAAAACTAACAGAAATTATTGCGTAAATGAAGGGGGTTACCCCCTCCTCAAAACCTCGGTCTTTCCGCTAAAGTTTTTCAGTACTTTTAAAAAAGCCATTTTGTTCTAGTTAATGTTTTTGTGTTTCAGGAATCATTCTTAAAGAATTGGGACACAATTCAAATTTTAGCATACAGATGGAGGTCCTGAGGAGAGGGCAACCCCCAACATATTAGAAATTATTACTGCTTGTTTTAAGTTTTAATGTTACTCCTTACTTTCAATAGAAAAAAACTTATTTTTTTATTGAGCTTTGGTTATTTTTAAATAATTCCAGGAAATCTGATCCCACCTCCACGGATCGAACCCCCCTTGCCATAGAATTATCTTCTATATAATTCAATCCCGGTTAAGATCTACCCCAAACAATTATTCTTAACCCCTCCACGCTTAGGATTGAGACGGGAAAGAGAAAGCAATACATATAAAAAGAATTTTGTATGAGAATTCTGCCAAATTTCCACAGTCTATAATTTCCCTTGACAAGTTCTCCTGGAAACTTCAACCCCATGGAAAATTCCCCCGTGGAAAAAGCCCCAGCAGAAAATTCCCCCTCCCCCCTGAAAATTTATGCATGCATCTTAATAGCAACTACTATTGGTAAACAATAGATACATTTTATAACTTAAACACCTTTACCCAGGGGCTGTAGAGGGGGCGGGTCATGTTATACTCAAGGGCATAGTTATTGGGCCTTTCAACTAGGATGAAGAAAATGGCTATCACAAAAAATTTATCGCAGCATTTTGGAAAACAAAATTTGGAAGGGAGGTTGCCTAGTTGCCCACTCGGTTTTCTTGAAAAAGATTTTTTTGTCATACATTTGTCGTGGCCATCTTATTACCCCGTATTATATTCAGCTGCCTATCTGATTTGAAAGTCGTGACCAATCGTAGTAGTTGCGATAACAATCTTACACAATTGATTTTAAACGTTGATTGGGGTAGTTTTTGATGCTGGGTTCTTTTTCATAGTCAAACATGGAGAATTATTTAAAATATCTGTTACCTCAACAACACCACCTGATACTGAAAAAGTGCCAAATCATGGACAGTGCAATAGATTCTATAGATAGCTATAAAAATCTTAAGAGGATTGATTTACCTGTACTGCTTGCTGGAACTGTAGTAATAAAGAACAGTCTTCAAATTAAAAACTTCGGTAGGAAAACCAACTCGATTCCACATTTTGAGCAATAGGTGGGGATGAGTAAAAGAAAGTAGAGATAGGAAGGAGATCCGAGTAGAATCGTTCTTTAAAAACTTTGATCTTGTGACTGACAAACGAAGCAACAACATGATTTAAGTTAAAGTTGAGGTAATTAGCTCAGTATATGAAGTTATCCTTCTTAGGCCACTTTTTTAAGAAACCTGACTAAAAGCTTGCACACAGACGCAAATCGTCAATAAGATTGTTCTTGTTATAATTTGTAGGCATATACACGTTAATTACTACATGAGCTTCAACCTTTGCTGAATTAACCTTTTAATCAGGGTTCCTTAAGTAATTATAAATAAAAAAAAGTTTTTTTTTAACTGCAAGTAAGGAGCGACATTAAAACTTAAAATGAACAGAAATTATTCCGTATATTAAAAGGGTGGTTCCCTCCTCAACCCCCCGCTCTTTACGCTAAAGTTTGACTCTTAGTTACAACTCTACTTTTTAAAACAATAATAAATACATAAATGATGAAACCTATATATTTCAAATCAACAAAATCAGTATATTTAAAATTTTTCAATTTATTTTCTTGACTCAGGATACAATTTCTTGGTTGAGTAGACTCCACGAAGAGCAGAAGAGCTGGGGTGAGCAGTAAATTCGTTTAGCAAAGGATGAGCAAAAAATATAATTAGTTCAAAAATTTTAAGGGCTCTATTTCTTTTAAAATGCGAAAAAGAAGAAAAAAGGCACAAACAAGAATTTTACAGAGAATGAAACGAATTTAAGGTTGAAAGCCCTTGATTTTTATTTTAACTTTAACATTACAAGAAGCCTGGTCTGTTGCAACGCCATTCTCTGTGAAAATTAAGGCTATCACACAAAAAGACGGCAACAGTGTACAGGCTTACACAGTTTTTACTGCTTAGCCTAGAAAAGAAAAAGGACGTTAATCGATTAGAGATAAAAGACATGTAAAGAAGTGATAAAATAAATAAATAAATAAAGACCAGATCATTACTTTAAAGGAGCAATTAGAATGGGTCATCGGGTTAAGATCAAAATTCTGACCCAGGTGCAAGGAAGACTACAACCGCCACTAGTCATTTTTAGGCAATCTGTTCAATTAACCTATTATTATGCTCAAAAAACTGTCATTGTACTTTCTCCTTCTTAATTAAGCAGAATAGCTAGCCTAGATTTTATTTACCCCTTGCTGGTGAACCAACCACCTATACTCATCTCTGTTGTCCACCAAACCATGGCAAACTTTTTTGAGCGGTTTTAAAGTTTCCATTCTTCAGTGATAGAAAATAGTTGGTCATTATTTTAGAGAATTATAGAAAATAAAACTTGAAGAAGAGGACTAGAAATGGTTGAGTCTCCGGATGTCAGTTTTTGTATGGCGAATTGAACTTTGAATACGTTGATAAGTGGGCTCTAGAATAGTAAAGCAAGGAACTTATTTTGATATTTTTTACACTTCAAATACAACTACCATGGCTGTGGAATCGGTAAATCAAGGAGGCACACTCGTGCCTCTATAAAGAGGCGACCCACGACAATGTTAAGCGATCTTCGGTTCCAGTGGTCGCAAAGGGATGGGGAGGGATGCATTTCGTAGCCCGAGCTCCAACTAAGAAACCTGCCAAATTTCATCCCCCTCCAACTTTTCCTTCATGGGGAAAATCTGGCCGAAAGTTTCGACCCGTCAACCCCAGCCCCCCTTTAACGTTGTCCGATCGGGCTGAAATTCACAAGTCAAGGTCCCCTAGGGCCCAGGAGCTTGTCCACGAAATTTTAGCTTGATCCGATAACTCCTTCCCTGTTTTCCAGAAACCACGCATAGCCACTTAAAATTCATTTTCTTTTTTTTCCTTGACGCCTACAGGTCACAGCCGACATCGGATCTGGGTGTACGAAGACTCATTCGATGCGGAATTCTCCGAGTAATTTTCCTGGAAAGTTTCGTAGGAAAATCTTAACCCCCCGAAAGTTTCGACCCCCCAACCCCACCCCCCTTTTAACGTTGTCCGATCGGGCTGAAATTCACAAGTTAAGGTCCCCTACGGCCCAGGAGCTTATCTGCAAAATTTCAGCTCGATCCGATAACTCCTTCCCTGTTTTCCAGAAACCACGCATTAGCTACTTAATTAACGCATTTCTCTCCATAAGAGCCCATGTTAATTTAGAATTTTTAAAAGTTATTGAGAAGTTATATTTACATAAATGAAATAGATTAGCTCAGTCGGTAGAGCGTGGGACTTTTAATCCTCGGGTCAAGGGTTCAAGTCCCTTACGAGCGGTTTTTTTTCACAACATCCAAAAATTTTGATAACACCTGGACAGCTTATAATTTGAGAGATAACAGAATATTAGCTTCTTATGAGCAAAAGAAACATTTCGGTCATTCTATCTATTTTTTTTTTCTATTTTATACAATGATTTAAAAGCGGGGGGGGGGCGGCAGCCACCCAACTTCCTCTCCTAATTCCTCTACGAGGAGTACAGGAATTATTAAATTACATCCACCATAGATTGTAGAAAAACGTACAGAAATAATATGAAAAAAACTTCGTTTTCTTAAAGAGTTAAAGAGGCTGCGTCCCAAAGTCGAACCTTAAAACGTACAGGAATTAGAAGAGGCAATTGGGGGGCTGCCGCCCCCCAAACCCCCCGCTTTTAAAGACTCTTTTGTACAGGTTTTTTGTTTTTTTGCTAACCCCCCGCTCTTGGCTTCGGAAAGGCCCTCTTTTAATTAACAAAAAATTGAAATGAATGAATAATGGAATAACTTCGAAAAATGTTAAACACAAGAGGACAGGAGAACCATTGCGCCGAAACTAATAATTAGTAACAATGAAGTCCCCCCCCCCACAACAAAAAACCTGTACAAAAGTCTTTAAAAGCGGGGGGTTTGGGGGGCGGCAGCCCCCCTACTGCCTCTCCTAATTCCTGTACGTTTTAAGGTTCGACTTTGGGACGCAGCCTCTTTAACTCTTTAAGAAAACGAAGTTATTTTCATATTTTATGAATATAGGTTCCAATTTTATCGAGTTTTCAACTGTTATTTCTAAAAGACAGACTCTGACTTTCCACCCTGAATATTTTAGGGGCAAAAATCATATCTAACTTGTAAAAAAAATGTGTAGCACAGAATATTTCAATACTATTTTTTCTTTTACAATTCTATGTAATGTTAGAGATAAGATCTGAGGATAAAACTGTGAATACAAGTCCAAAGTTTTTGAATGTCAAAGTCGAACTCCAGCTTCAGCCAACTTAGCCTTTGGGTTAGCCATTACTCTATAAGGTGCGAAATATCAAATTTTATAAGCATTTGCTTCAATTCCCTTCAACAAGGGGATTCCCAGCGGCAATAAGTGAGCAAAGGAATGGCAGGTGGTCTTAATGGAGGTTGGGTTAATAAACACTAAACGATCACAAATAAAGTGCCAAACTTAAAGTAATCATTAGACGATTCTTGGCGGTTACCTCCCCCCTCCACCGCGGAAAATTGAGTTTTCTAAATTTGAGGTTTTTTTTTTTTTTTTTTTTTTAGTTTCGTTGATAAGTCTTAAGGAAAGAAATAAAGAGGAATTAAAAGAACACACCATAATTATGATAAAAACTTAAATGAACAGAATAAAATATGTTAAAAAGAAAACGATCAAAAATGGGGTTTTTAAAGACCCAATGAAAATACTGAAGAAAACACAGAAAGCTAATAATTCTAGAGATCAACCGCCTCTCTTCTTCAACACAAACAAAATAATATGATAAAGGAAAACACAAAAACCAAAAAACGAACGCGGAAAGTACAAGAAAACCATTGAAAAAGAGTCTAAAAGAGGTGCACATGAAATGCAATGGTTAAAATCAGAAATCAGGTGACCTAGTTCTCAAATTTATTCAATTGCTAATTCGTTTGTTTGAGTGAATTAATTTTAGGATTTTGTGCAAATCACATATATTGGCGAATCATTCACTTTATTGTTGCTAGGTATTAGATTTCAATTCTTATAATTTTTGGTCTTTTATTTAATTTTTTGGCGGTTTTCTTCATTAGTTTTGTTGTACTTTCCGCGTTCGTTTTTTGGTTTTTGCTTTTTCATTGATCATATTATTTTGTTCGCGCTGAAAAAAAGAAGGGGTCGTTCTCTTGAAACGTTCGCTTTCAGTGTTTTCTTCAGAATTTTCATTTGGCCGGTTAAAAACCCCATTTTTGATCTTTTTTTTTGTTTACGTTAAGGCAGGTCGATCTGGTTTAAGAAATTATCAACAAATATGGGTTAAAATTCATCAAACTTAAGCTAAAAACATATGACCACAAAATTTTTTAGGAAAGTTCATCTCTTTTGAAAGCAAAGTTGGCTATGGGAACCAACAAATTCTTATTAAGTTTTTGCAGACGAAAGCGTTTTCAAATTTTACAAGCTAGTTTTTCTTATCTTCCAAGTGTAAAACTACCACAAATCACCATTAATAAATAAATGAAACCCAAAACGATCCAAAAATTACATTAGATATACTACTCAAAGTCAAGACAAGCAAATATTAAACGGAGTAGGGCTCATAATGTCCGCCGTTCTTACTAGACAAATGACCCAGATCTACAACCAGTTAGATGCCTTTATGAATCGCGAAAATTCAGATATGCCCTCCCTGGCCCCTATTATAGATGACCTTGAAAAGCCATCGTATGCAGTTATAGTGAAAAGCCTCCTCATAACCTAGACAAGCCCGGTCTTAGAAAGGAATTTTTTGAAAAAGGTGTGTAGGAATACTTGTGATAAAATTGTCGAGCTAAAGCCGAATAAAGTAAACTGGCATGTCCTCACTACTTTAAAAGCTGATGCAGTAGTTGTGGTACGGGCACTCGCGAGCAGTAGCCTGAACGTCGAGGCCAAGACTAAAAGCAGTGCCTACTTAGGAATCATCAGAGGTATCCCGGTTGACTTTTGAAAAGATGATACACGATCGCTAAGTTCAAAATGCATTATTACCGAGCAAATTGGTCACTCCCGTTTGTTCTAGTTATAGTTCGAGTCAAAAAGTGATCTAATGACTATGGTTGTACATCCACAAGCGGTTGCTTTCGAGAAAATCCGGCTTTCAGAATTTTTGTTGTGTTGTTTGTTTCAGAATTTTTGTTTGGAGATCTGATCACCCATTTGTAAGTTACAAATACATCTTTCTAATTTTTTCAAATTAATATAACATAATAACCTTACACTATAAATCCCCGACTTGTCTGTATGATTTTTGTTTGAGCTGGGGTGGGGAGGTTGCAAAAAAGTTTTGTTAGTGAAAGAGGGTTCAAAATTATATGGGGAGGGGGGGGGGATGATTTCTAGGAAGTTTTTCATCTGACTGGTTTCTGAAAGAATTTTAGTTCTGGGAGGAGTTCTATGAAAAAATTGTCAAGGGGAGGGGAAGGGAGGTCCTTAGCGAAAGAGCTTTTATTCAGGGGATAAGGTTTTTTTTTTACTTCCATATTTTTAATTCTAGTTTTCGACTCGGAGGAAGAAATACATCCTCTTTGTATGCATTTTTATTAACTAGTTCACGAGTTAGAAAAATATCTTGGAGGGGTGAGATTCAAACCCAATTTTCCCCTCCTGTATAAATCCCTTTATACAAGTACAATACAATCTAAGCATATGAAAGATTACGATAATGGGATAGAAGGTAGAAAGTTTTCTAGATCATTCAATTTGAAAAACGAAATATATCCTGCTAAATCCATTGGTAATAAACCTTATGCAGGCAAATTTTCAAGATGGATCAAGTTTTCCCGTTTACTTTTGACTATGTTATATTTTTGTCAATTTTTAATGATTACAACTGAGTGGCAAAAAGTAAAACAACTTTGAAAAAAAAATTGAGCGTTATTTGATTTCCAATAATTTTAACTATAATTCAGTAATTTTCGAGTAGTTTGGGTTTCTTTATTTATTTAAAGGGGATTTTGTCAGTTTAGATCGATTTTTAGGGAATTTGAAGAAATGGAGAAGTAGCACCTGTTTGTTGACTATAACATTGATTTTCGTATTCAGCATGATCGATTACATCCTACTACATTTCCAAGCCTTCCCCTGCCTGCTGATCACCCATAACCTTAAATATTAATATTTATCTTGTCTGGTTCTCTGAGTGTGGTTGTAAGGCTAAGAATAGAACGACGATCTTTTTAGTTACATAGGGTAGCGAAGCGGCACTTGTTGAACTAGATTTTTAGGAATATCAAAGAAATGTGCCTTTCCATCATCAGCCAGAATCATAAGGGGTAATATATCTTGTTTCGTCCCTTTTACAACCCAACCAAGCTTTTGTGCAGATGAAAAATCGAAAAAAGAACGATTCAAAATGAAAAATCATAAAAGTAAAATATCACAAATTACTGCCCTTATCCAGAAAGACATGAAAACAGATGAATGTTCAGAGAGAATCTGGATATTCCAAAAAAGTCAATTATATTGAGTTGCAAACAAACAGAACTGCCAAGGCGTAAGGGAATAGTTCAAAACATAGCAATACAAAAAAACCACTACACCTCTGTTTCGCAGCAGTTTTTTCCTTCAAAATTAGGATTTACGATATTGTTGATGCATTGACAACGTTTATTGCATACATTTTCAGCATGAATCTTTAATCCCCCTCCCCACCAAACTAAAACAGATAACACAATATTTATACTACACGGTCGGTGTAGTAGATACCATGTGTTTAGTTGTATTTACATAAAATATCGGACAAATAGAGCAGCCGACAAGATTAAGTGACAGGAAGACTTCTTTATTTCTAGGCGCTTAGTTACAGACGAGAATCTATTTAATTCTAATATTTCTCAATTTACAATACCCTTTGTAATTTTTTCAGGAATTTTTTTTAACATATTTTGCCTGTTTATTAAAATTGATGATGTCATTGAGGAAATGTAATATAACGTATGTAACATATTATGTAGAAATGTAATATATGTTGTATTTGATGACATATAAAGGGTTCAAGTAGGAGGTTCAAGTTCGGAAAAGTTTATAATATTAATATCCTTTATCTTTCTCAGTGATTGGAATTAATCCTTTACTATTATGCTTTTAAAAAGTATTTAATTGCTGGATCCTTCCAGTTTATTGTGTGGTAGGATTCGTTTTGGAATTTTTCTTCTTAACTGTATCTATCATAGCTCCTCTAGCCTTCTCAGAGAAGGAGCCAACCATCAAATTAGTATTCAGAAGCTGAGATCCCTATTGCTGCTAATGTCATTCCTGTATCTCCCATCTCTGGTGATGCCAGTCAGAATAATACTATAATAACAGTCCCAGAATCCCCTAACCCCAAAACTGATTCCCAGCTCAATCATGATTTTCACACAGTTATTAGAAAGCAGAAATGCAAAAAGGTGTTCTCTGCAAAAAAAAATGCAAAAAATGCAAGCCCTTCTGAAATAATCTCTAAAACAGTCCCAACAATGGAAATGAAGAACAAACCCATCATCCTAATAACCCCAATACTTACAGACCAAGTGTTTGCTGCCAAAAATTTCAATAGCATTAGAATGAATCTATTCAAATATTTAAGATGTAGTTTCACTGTGTATATTAAGAGAGAGGACTCCCTTACAGTTATGTTCCATTATTGAAAGGGTGCTTATAATGCTCTTAACCAACATAGAATTGGTAATATATATGAGTTACTTCTGAATGATGGAGTTCACCATTAAAAAAAAAAACACACACACAGAAAATAGTGATGTATAATGTCCCAATCGAACTATTAACTGAAGACCTGAAAGATGGTCCCATGAATAATAAGAGAGTAATGCTAGAGGTGTTTGAAGTCCATCGGATGGGCGAGCCAGTCTCTAATGGGCTATTGAATCCTTTTTATCTTACCAGCGAGTATCCCGTTTGACTCATTGCTTCTTTTTGGTCAACTTAAAGCTCATAAAGCATACCAAGAAAAGCCTATTCAATTTTCCAAATTTTTTAAGCAATGGACATACATCTAAGTACTGCTCTTCCTCTTGACACAATCTGCCCCAATTGTCTTGTTAATCACCTCTTTTCTAGTGAAATTAGATGTTCTACTGCTCGTAAATGTGTTAACTGTGAAGGTGATCACGAGTCTACAGATCGTAACTTATGTCCTAAATATATCCAACGGGCCAAAGTTTTAAGGATAGTCCATCAAGAAAATGTTCCTTTTCCTTTAGCTGCAATGGAGCTTGCAGAGCTTTCCAAGGACCATCATCCCCAAAAATTAATGAGGCTAAGGAAGTGATCTCAAACCTTTTAACCCTTTGCCACGTACTCCCAAAAATAACCAAATTCAGGCTCAGCTATGTCCAATTGAGATATCTATCCCTCATCTGGTTAATGAGCATCTCAATGTAATCAAAGCAAGTCCAGCCCTTCAAAACCCTAGATTTAGTCATTAATCATGGTCTGAAAGAGTAGCAGCCTTACCTAATATATCCACTCAAGCCAGCACTATACAAGATAGAGTTGGTCCTCATATGTCAAACCAATGAAATATGTTTGTATCTGTGGACCTAATCATCCAATCAAATTTACCCAAAGCTCTAAAAGCTGTTATAGCTAAAGATATTGCTGAATACCACTTTTCTAATTCTAATTTTGAAGAGATAGGGAAGGACTTACCATCAATTCGTACCAGGTATCAAACATGTCACATATTCAACTCCACCATGACAATTAAGCTGCAGATCCTGTAATGGAATTGTGTCTTTCTTAACTCAACTAAACCTGATGATATTATCCAATATACGTCTAATAATGAAATTGGGATTGTAACGTATGCTTACAAGTGCAGAAGAGAGTGGGAGTAACTGGGAAAAATCGCATTTGTACCGGCCAGCCTATAGGCCTTAAACTGCTGGGGATGCGTAGCAAGTACCCAAAATTCCCACAACCCATCAATAAAATTAAGAATAGGGATCACTGGTTATTAAGTGACAGGAAGACTTCTTTATTTCTAGGGGTTTGGTTACTGATGAGAATGAAGGTATCTCTGATTGTCTGAAGATACTTTTTGGGGAGTCAAAGGGGTGAAATGACTAATTGGTAGTTCATATAACCTGTATACATATTTTAGAACTGAAAATGTAATAAAGTGTTAGCTTGAAAATTTAAGTGCTGTGTGTTCATGAGACTTCATAATTACTGACGGACATTTTTTATGTCATGGTAACTCCACGTTATTATTTTTAGCCTCTAGAGTTTTTTATCTTTCCTGATAGCAGGATGCAAGATACAAAAGTTAATGTACAGTTCAGTTCGAAATTGCAACTTTACATTATATATTTACATTATAAAGCATTTATTGATATTTTAGATTTAACCCGACGAGCTCGTGAGACATTTTTGAGATCATTTTAGAAAGAATGACTGCACCAATATTATTCCTCTTGTCTTTAAAAAAAAAATTGCAGAATCTCTGATTGTACAGACGTGTCTGCGTATTCACACTTAGTATTATTTTTGTGATTTTGATAGAATTACATGCAGTCCTAATTACTGAGGGATAGTCTCTAAGTATATAATAAGGCTTTTGAAAGCAGGTGTGTCTCTAGACATAAGCGAAAACTCACTTCTTAAGAGAAAGAGATACCTTTCCGTACTGAGAGGTGGAAATTCAAAGTAGATGAAGCATCTTTCACCAAATTTCATTCCAAAATCAGACAGTAGGTAAATTTTTGTAGGTTGTTCTACTTGTTTTCTGATCTAAGTTACTTAAAAATAGGCTTGAAATTTGTTCTTTTTGTTGGCAACGTGATAAGTAAACAAAATGACTAAAAGCACCAAGAACTTGGTAATCTTGAGGAGCTATGTTCTCGTTTGCCCCCCCCCCCCCACATTGGTAAACCTAAAGTTTGACTTCTTTCCTAATTCTTTAAGAATACTCCTGCAATACAAAGGCCGTTTAATTAGAACTTAAATATATTTTAGAAGCATCAAAACTTTAGCAGAAACCGCTTCAGCTTAGGCGTATATTGGTTTATTTGAGTATGAGTTAAATCTAGTTTAAAAGGCGCTACTATAGGAAGGTGGTGTGATAATTGTTTTAATTGGATATTAGGGAAACCGCAGAAATAGGGAATCTGGAAAACCAAAACTTGACTTTCTTCCTAACTTGGTAGTGTTCCTAAAAGTCCCCTGTGTACCGTCTACTCACACTGAAAGTTAATTATCAATTGGAAAAAATCTAAATGAGAGGCAGAGGACCATGAAACCCTTTTCAAATATGGAACAGTTAGTGTTCATTTTAAGGTTTAATGTTGCTTCTTACTTATGGCAGAATTATTTTCTTATTTTAAATTTTGATTGTTTTTTCAAATCTTAACGGAAAATTCTTCCTCCTTGGAAATTTTCATTCATATAATTCTCCTTCATGAAAAATTTATCCCTTGAAAACTTACCCCATGAAAAATTATTTGAGAATTGAATAATAAATAGATAAGTGATTTTTCTGTAATTAAAAAGTGTTTTGAGTGATAAATAAATAGATAAGAGACAAATAAATAAACCCACATTCATGATTTTTCTTTCTAGGAGAAACATAAAATTATATGTTTTTGCATATGGAATAATGAACTGTCTACCGTGGGGCCCTCTGATGTACTGGATCTGATGGTGCGATTTACATTAGGATTGCTAGATATATTATGTGTGTTTCCTCCTTTTTTTGAAAATCGGCCAATTTTTTTTCAAAATTGAAGCTATTGATCATTTATCTTTATGAATGTCATATATTTCGATTCAGCATCAAAAGCCAATTTTTCTGATGAATTAATTATTATTAATATTCTTTTTTATAGAGTTCCTCCAAGTTTCTAACCAGTGGCACAGATTTTGTTCATGAGCCCATTCAAACAAATTTGGTTTTGGTTACTGCTGATGCTTCTGAAGGACCTCACTTCATAGATTGTAAGTCGGATATTGTCATTTTATTCCATTAAGCTTGATTTTGGATTCAAATTTGTAAATTCCAAGGAGAGAAAATGTGGTTGTCTAGAGCCCCACTCCGTGATTAGTTGATTTAAGTTATCAAAAACCTTAATTAAGCAGATAAAAAAATTTTTAAAGGGAGTCTTTCCGTGTTCCCAAACTGTCTTTGTATTTCGAACCGCACTTCGAGTTTGCCCAACAATAGGGAAGTTGTCGTCACTTTGGCATCCTCCAATCATATTTAGTCCAAATATATTCCTTAAAATATGTAGATAAGGGTATTGTAATTTCAAACTTTTGTATCTATATTAGATAGGAGTGTGACACTTCGGATTAAGGCTTTGGGATATACTGAATCCGAATCTGTTATTTTCATCAAGACGGCTTTTGTTTAAGGTGTATTTTCCCTCTTAATCTAAAATAATTCAAATTATAAATGCAAATAAATTTAGTTTTGCCATTAAATTGTGAATTATAAGTTGCCATGAAAAGTGAACTCTTTGACTGGTATCATTATGATATGGTTATAAAATACTAGTTTAAAGAACGTCATCAGAAAGAAGTTGTCAACACATCGGTATCTGAAAGCTTAAAAATCCTTGACTTGGACAGGGCAAAGCCAAACAAGTACGATTTTTGAACCGATTCTTAGAAGGCAGTCAAAAAGTAAATAAACTTGCTAAATAAAACGTGCTAAATAAACTTGCTGAAGTCGAAAAATTACAGATTAAAAGATTGTATAATTATTATTTTGAAATCTTCTTGAACAGGTTTTAGTAACCAAAACAAATCAGAAAATGAAAAAGGACAACTTTCATTGAAAATTCAAACCATCCAAACATGGACAAAAAGTGGCAACTTTCATTTTATATATATTTTATATTTCATTTTTCATTTTATATAGCTAATGCAGCAGACTTTTTTGTAAATCTACTACTGATGCAGACGCTACAACTTCCTTTGGCCTCTTTCTTATAGTCTGGTCTTTTGTCAAACTGTCTGCTGTGATACTAGCTCTCTTCATTCCCAGTTTTGGTGGAAACCAGTGTGATTGTAGTTAGATGGTTTCTTTTGTCACTTTTGGCCTCATTTAGCAAACTAAACATTATTCAGAAGAAACAGTTGAAAAATGGTAGCGAAAAAATGTGCTCCACAAGTTTTGCTATGAGTGGAAAGCATTGGCTCCTATAATAATCAAGTGGATCTTAAACAGCTTTCTAGTAAGACGCTGGACTAGCAGTTTCAATATCACTGGATAACTACAAATCCTCTATCCTTTTCGGCTCCACTTTTGACTAACCAGACAGTGCATATTTTGCAAGGAAAGGAGTAAGCATGGAATGATTTAACTACCTTGCATTTTCTGGTTCTAAAAAGTCTGGTTCTTTCGTCTAGCTCTTCTTCAATTTTTTGTAATTTATTGTATACCATGCAAGGATAAGATCTTCGCTAAAGCTTCTCTGTAAGCTGAATCGAACGCTTGCTCATACTTCATAAAAATGAGGACCAAACGTTTTTGATGACTCAGGTACTTCTCAATTATTACTTTCCCTTTTTCCAAATATCATTTATATTCTTCAGCAACTTATTTCTAAACTCATAGCCAGCATATTTAAGAAGCTCATTTACTACGCTATCGGCACAGGGGCGTTATTATTTTTTAATTCCTTTTAGTACTGTCATTTATTCCTTCTCACAAAATAAATCTTCCTTAACATCCAAGGTGTCTCTAACTTTTTGATTCTCCTCGATATCTTTTCCTGTAACTGCCTGGTTTTGCACATTTTCAAAATCTTCTGCCCTTTCCTCTTTAACCCTTTCCTTATCATTAATTCTGGTCCTGTTCCCAGTTTTAAGTGGGACAATTCCAGATTGTCTACTCCCTCATTATTTACTAACATGCCAGTGCGATAGTTTACTATTATGCCGTCTTGCTCCATTTCCACATCCTCGGCAAATTTATCCTTGATCTCTAATTCAGACTTCTTTAGTTCATATTTTTATGCTTTTTTTCTGCTTTCTTTATATTTATCATATTATCACATGATCTTGACTCGCTTAATTCTTGTACATGCCCCTTCTTTTCTCTATTAAATATAAAGCATTGTTACTAATATTCCTAGCTGCGTTCCTAACTTTCTTCCCTAAATTCGATAAAAGTTTTTGATTTATGGCAGAAAATGGCAGAAATTGCATGTTTGTTATGGGGCAATCTTTTTTTTGTTACAAAAAGGGGCAAAAGGTTTTGTTTTTTTTGCACTTTTTGGAAAAAGTATTTTCACTCTCCATGGTCTGAGATAGAAATTTTTGCGTCTGAGATATTTGTGTCAGATACAATGATTTTTATTGGTTGGTTCCATGTCATAACCAAAAAGATTGTTAAATTTGATCACTTTTGTATGGGCTTATTTTTCTTTTTGCTTCAAAATTGCCATAACAGTCAGATTTTTTAATATTTATTTTTTTGTTAAAGTCTTTGTTTTTAGGGTTTTGATTTATACTCTCAATAGTCGCTTTTTAATTTGAGTTCCTTACCACGAACTGCTTGTTTAGATTCTCTATTAAGTTTTATAAGGATTTAGTACCAAACACTTGTAATTTAAAAAAAAATAGAGAGAAAATACTGCATGCCTTAATTTCTGGTCAAGCTAAATCAGACAAAATCAGATATTTTATTCTTTGAATATGTATTAAAAGCTATGCAATTTTCTAGAGAAGAGATGATGGGTAAGTCCTTTTCTAATATTTATCTCCCTTTCACCTAATATATACAATTTATTGCAAGTTTTGACGTGGAATATCATACCCGTAGGCACGTGTATATTTTTCTGCAAGGGGTATATTAAAAAGATAAAAAAGCAGTTGAGTCTGTCAGGAAGTCTAAAGCAGACGAAATGTCAGAAAAATGAATGTGGATCGACTAAAAACCAAATCAGCCTTAAATATGGTTTATTGATAAAAGCTAGTTATGGCTATTTAAAATGGAATATCTCTTATCTGAGAGCAGTGTCCAAAATGAGGCACTTGTGACTGACCCGTTCATATATGGCCAAAAAATGTGGCTGTGCTCCTGTAATATTTGGATTAAATATGTTGATATACGATTCATATAATAGAAATATGTGGAGGCTTTCCTTGTGGTGTCCTGGTCCTCCATTTACTATTTATTTATTTTCAATCTTTTTCTTTAAAATTGATGTTTCAAATAGTTTTACTGCTTTGCTATAGTCTGCTTGTCACTTCTAAAATGCATCAAATTTTATCGTTTCTGGCTAATAATATACCGTATATGTTCAATGGCGATTTGACAACCTGGAACAGTTCTTTCACCCTCCTTCTCCCCTGGAAAGGTCAGGACTCTTTCAAGCTGCCCCTTGGATTTTTTGTGTTGTTAATGCCATTGGCTACTTTTATTTTGTCTTCTTTAGTTCTCCCATCCCCCCTCTCCAAATTAGAAATAATTAGAAATATTAGAAATATTTATTGGGTATATTGTGTTGGTGGTGCCTCGTTCCCTTCTCCCCCCTTTCAGAATTTCATACTTTTTATGGGTTTTTCTATCAGTCTCTATATTGTTCACACCGTTTTGTTGCTTCTAGTGTGTTCTTTTAATCCTTCCTATTCAAAATGTTTTTCCCATTATACAAAACAAATTTATGTGAGGATGCTTGATTAATCTCTAGATACTTGATTAATCTCTAGAACTAGATCTTCAGGAATATCGAATAAATGCACCTCTCCATCACCGACCTTAACCATAAGGGGGTAATATAGGTTGTCTTGTCCCTTTTCCATCTCAACAAAGCCTTTGAGCAGCCTAAAATTCTTAAAGGAACTATTCAGAATAAAGAATCATAAAAGTACTGACAAATATATATATATGACAAATATATACAAATAAATATATATGACAAAGCACTGACAGATTCCAGAAAAACATATGAAGACCGACGAATTTACAGAGAGAAAAGCTCGATATTGCAAAGAAGTGATTTGTATTGACTTGCAAACGAATGGAATTGCTAGGGCACAAAGCAATAGTTCAAAACGTAGCAACACTAAAAAAAAAACACGATTCTACACCTCTGTTTAGCAGCAATTTTTGTTTTCTTCAAAGTTAGGATTTATGATATTATTGATGCATCAACAGTGCTTATTGCATACCTTTCTAGGACACACCTCTAATCCCCCTCCAAACAAAAACAGATCAAACAGTATCTATAGTCTACAAATATTGCTGACTTATGGTCTTCATTTATTTGTTCGCTTTTACATAAAATATCATACACACAGAGTAGCTGACAAGATACTCTTATCGTGACAGTGTTGCGCTAGAATCAAAAATTAGATTCAATATAAACTAGAGTGATGTTGCGCTAAAGAGCTTGCCTCATTCTTAGCTTTTCCTATAATCCAGCTCATGTTGAAAGTAGTATTAAAAATATCAATATCAAGTGGTATTAAAAAAAAAAGATACAGTGGTTAAATATGCCTCTGAAGCATGGGTCCTTCGAAAACAGGATGAAAATTTACCATATGTTTTCTAGAGAACTTGCCTGTGGATTGTTCTGGGTACCCGGCTGACTGACCGTATTTCAAACAGTAGGCTGCACGAAAAATGTGGTTCAATTCCGCTTTCTAGGGCTATAATGAAAGAAATTTTGAGATGGCTAGGCCACGCTCTGCGCATGAAGGATGACAGATTGCCGAAGATTGTCCTTTTCGACCAACCTTCTAGGACTAAACAGAAAGCAGGTTGTCCTCCTCGGGGGTGGGAGAGTGTCATAAATAAAGATCTAAAGGAAATGGCTACCTCCTTGGAGGGTGTAAATATGGAGGCTTTGAATAGATTGAGTTGGTATGCGTAGCTATGTTGGCCTCAGGTGGCTTGGTGCTGTGAGGAGTTATTAGTAGTAGTAGTAGTATTTAAAAAAAATCTGGGCTTAAATATTGAAATAAGCATTAATGGTTTTGTGTGATACTTTTTTCTCTAATGAGTTTATTTTCAAGCTATTGAGAGATAGTTATAATTAATGATTATCAATAATTAGAGACTATGTAACAGCCTTAGGAGCAAGTTTCAAATGATGTCCTTTTACAATTCATTTATTTTATCTGAAATTGAAGTTTCAAGTCTTATTTTTTTGTGAATTTAAAGTTTCAAATAGTAAGTAGAGAAAGGCTTGATATTCCTTTTTGTTGTGCTATGGATTGCTTGTAACTTTTTCAACTATATAAAATTTTATCGTTTTTTACTTTATTGTGTGTATTTTAATAAATATTTGCCAACCTAACCTTTACCATCTGAAAATCTAAAATTAAAAATAGGAAGAAGCATTAAAGCATTTCAAGATCTATTTTGAGATCCCGGAAAGTCTTCTTTGTGTTGTGAATTGATAGCGTAAACAACAAGATCTCCAAGGAGCGATTGGGTCGGGGGAGTTGTAATATCCAAAAACTTCTTGAACCACTCAACAATTGTGGCAACAGGTAGCTTTTCATATAAGAGACACTCTTTCCTTGAGCCTGAAATAAATAAATTTGGAGGTATAGAGTAAAGCCCCCCACCTAGAAAAAAAATTAAATTTACAACAAATATAACAAAAAGCTGTACAGTGATACTGACTAAACGATTCAATTTAAATACTACTGGCGTTACTATTTACCCTCGGCCAGAGTCAACCCAGCTCTAAATTGGTACATGGAGAAATTTGGGGAGTGTAAACAGGAAGGGTGTGCGACAGCACGTCTTTTAAGAGGTTAAAAGAATTTACTTCGAACAATCCTTGGGACTAAATATCTAATGGGGCTTCATTTTTAAAGCAAGGTTAATAAAACACCAAGAGGTTATAATTAACGAAATATAACGAAAGCCATTTTAGTTTTAAACGTAAACCATGACGATCAATTGGAAACAAGACAAACCCTCCTCCCTTCCCTAAATTTTGAAGCATTCCTACTTGGTGTATTTAATTCGAAAAATGACTTTTAGTATATGAAGTAGAAAAAAGAAAAATCAAAATAGCGAAATTAGCCGCTTGAACTTGACAAATAAATCCCATACCCCCAATCCCCATATATCCATGAATTGACACATCCAGTGTAAAACCTCATAAATTGTCAATTTCTCAAGAACAGGAATGATACTTATCAACAAGATGAATATAAGCTAAAAATCAGATAAATATCAGATCTCAAAATCTCATTAACCTAAATGATTCAAAAATACCTGGCAAATAAAAACAAGTAGCTGCTAGAAAAAAATGGAATCAAAATAGACATTAACAAGAGTTATTTCTGTAAAAAAAAATAAAATAATAATAAAAGAAAAATAAAATTCCTCGACAACTAGCCAGCGCACTTGGATAAGTAAGGCTCATTTTGTGTGTCCACAATGAATACACCGAGTTTGATTATGCACTCTGGTGTAACTTTCTGGGTTATTCCCTGAGAAAAACGTACAGAGGTTTCTTATTTTCATCCCTTTTTAATGAGTTTACCATAAAATTAGAAATAATAATAGATTTTCATTTTGAACTTGGAAACAAACAAATTAAAAATTGTACCTCTAACATTAAGCAATCTAATTCATTATTAGCATGCGATTTCTCTGGGGTTAGAATAATCCAAAGAAGATGTTATTCGGTGGCTGCTTTAAACCAAGTAGAAAAAAAGCATACAACTCTCGAATCAGAGATTTGAATATGAAGCCCGATGTAGCAGATTACTCTATCAAGAAACATCAAAACCCCAAACCACAGACAGAGAAAGGAAAATAGGTTGGGGGGGGGGACAGATTTTCAATACTCAAGGCATAGTCAATGACTATTTCAGAATAAAACTGTGACCAACATACAACATAAAAATGAAATAGGAAACCACAGTTGGGGTTTTAAACTTATTTTGCTTTCATCATCATCCCAAGAAAACAGAGGAGGGCCCTTGATCCTCTTATCTAGGCTTTGTGGTACTAACAATACACTTCAAAAAATAACCCAACAAAATAAAGCAAAGGTACAAGCAATAATTATGAAATATTACCGTCAATAGTCACTATCATCAAACGGTGAGCCTGTTTAAGGCTTGGGACAGGTCTTAGCTTCTGGATTACCTTCAATACCATTTCCTCGGTATTTTCAGGGAGTACCCATAGATCATCACTGGGTTCATATGAGACTGGGTTATTACAGCCAGTAGTTTCTAAAACAAGCTTGCCGAACCAATCTAATTTTGAGTCAAGCCACTCTTCCCAAGTCAATCCAATTTGAATCGTGCATGGACTAGAATATATAAAACAAGATATGTATGCATAGGTATTGAATTATACACAAAAGCTGCAGTGCCCATGGCTAGGAAAGAACAAGTCAAAAATACAAAAATTTAGTTTCCTTTTCGACAGTTATATGACTTCAGTGGTGGCAGCAATAGCTACAGCCTAGTAAAGAATGAACCAAGGTCTTCAGTAATTGAAAATTAAAAGAAGTCTCTTGAAAAGAATTGTCTAATCCGAAACGAAATCCCTATTTGTAACTGGGCAGAAATTGTACCTGTTATCTCATTTTGACATAATAGCAAAAAATAATTAGTAAAATTTCCGAAAGACACTGAAACTCTTAGAAAACGACAGCAGATCGAAATAAAAAGTAGGTCCTTAGAATCATCATGATTTAAAACCCTTGCAGGGTGGAACAACAAATACAATTACCAGTCGTGGCTAGCCATTTACTTGATTTCATCTAAAATGAAAAAAAACTTTTTTTCTGTTTGCAATGCAGACAGATCGTTCTGGACAATCTGCCCACGCCGACTGGACGCTGGGAATCAAGTTCAAGTTCTAGTCTCGCCGATAGAAACTCATGGCTTGGGGGAGAAGGGTAATTGACGTGGCTCTGCTTACTCAGCCCCTGGGGTATTGGAAGCCATGGGTCTTTGAGACCTGAGACTTGGTCCAGTTGAGTCCACACAGCCAAAACGCATTCATTACAAAATCATCACGGTCGCAGCGTTCACTCCAACTATCTAAACAAACTTGGGGCCTGTCGAACAACAAGCATACAGCCTTAAATCATGGCTACAGCACCCTAGTTGAAAGGATGAGATGGCAAGACACGTTTTGCAGATGAAGGATGACAAATTACCAAAGAATGTCCTTGTTGGCCAACCATCAAGGAGCAAACAAAAATCAGGTCCCCGAATGGGTTGGGGGGGATATCATAAGGAAAGAATTAAGGGAATACGAACTTCTTAGAAGGGAGTAAAAAGGGAAACTTTGAATCGATTGGGACGGAACAGAAGCGTTCAAGGCTGAAGTAACCTCAAGCAGTTTTATGCAGCAGTTAGTTGTTAGTAGTAGTAGTAGTAATTACGAAAAAGAACTTTCCGGGATCTCAAAATAGATCTTGAAATGCTTTAATGCTTCTTCCTATTTTTAATTTTAGATTTTCAGATGGTAAAGGTTAGGTTGGCAAATATTTATTAAAATACACACAATAAAGTAAAAAACGATAAAATTTTATATAGTTTAAAAAAGTTACAAGCAATCCATAGCACAACAAAAAGGAATATCAAGCCTTTCTCTACTTACTATTTGAAACTTTAATTCACAAAAAAATAAGACTTGAAACTTCAATTTCAGATAAAATAAATGAATTGTAAAAGGACATCATTTGAAACTTGCTCCTAAGGCTGTTACATAGTCTCTAATTATTGATAATCATTAATTATAACTATCTCTCAATAGCTTGAAAATAAACTCATTAGAGAAAAAAGTATCACACAAAACCATTAATGCTTATTTCAATATTTAAGCCCAGATTTTTTTTAAATACTACTACTACTACTAATAACTCCTCACAGCACCAAGCCACCTGAGGCCAACATAGCTACGCATACCAACTCAATCTATTCAAAGCCTCCATATTTACACCCTCCAAGGAGGTAGCCATTTCCTTTAGATCTTTATTTATGACACTCTCCCACCCCCGAGGAGGACAACCTGCTTTCTGTTTAGTCCTAGAAGGTTGGTCGAAAAGGACAATCTTCGGCAATCTGTCATCCTTCATGCGCAGAGCGTGGCCTAGCCATCTCAAAATTTCTTTCATTATAGCCCTAGAAAGCGGAATTGAACCACATTTTTCGTGCAGCCTACTGTTTGAAATACGGTCAGTCAGCCGGGTACCCAGAACAATCCACAGGCAAGTTCTCTAGAAAACATATGGTAAATTTTCATCCTGTTTTCGAAGGACCCATGCTTCAGAGGCATATTTAACCACTGTATCTTTTTTTTAATACCACTTGATATTGATATTTTTAATACTACTTTCAACATGAGCTGGATTATAGGAAAAGCTAAGAATGAGGCAAGCTCTTTAGCGCAACATCACTCTAGTTTATATTGAATCTAATTTTTGATTCTAGCGCAACACTGTCACGATAAGAGTATCTTGTCAGCTACTCTGTGTGTATGATATTTTATGTAAAAGCGAACAAATAAATGAAGACCATAAGTCAGCAATGTTTGTAGACTATAGATACTGTTTGATCTGTTTTTGTTTGGAGGGGGATTAGAGGTGTGTCCTAGAAAGGTATGCAATAAGCACTGTTGATGCATCAATAATATCATAAATCCTAACTTTGAAGAAAACAAAAATTGCTGCTAAACAGAGGTGTAGAATCGTGTTTTTTTTTTAGTGTTGCTACGTTTTGAACTATTGCTTTGTGCCCTAGCAATTCCATTCGTTTGCAAGTCAATACAAATCACTTCTTTGCAATATCGAGCTTTTCTCTCTGTAAATTCGTCGGTCTTCATATGTTTTTCTGGAATCTGTCAGTGCTTTGTCATATATATTTATTTGTATATATTTGTCATATATATATATTTGTCAGTACTTTTATGATTCTTTATTCTGAATAGTTCCTTTAAGAATTTTAGGCTGCTCAAAGGCTTTGTTGAGATGGAAAAGGGATAAGACAACCTATATTACCCCCTTATGGTTAAGGTCGGTGATGGAGAGGTGCATTTCTTCGATATTGGCTTTGTTGAAAGCCAAGAAAATCAATGGAAAACCTAATAGAGGCCACAATCTTGACAGGGCCTTTTGAGGGTGAGGCTGTTCTTATTCCTCACATTCCCATGATTCCAACGGATCTGCCTTTTCAATTTAAAAGATTGTAATTCCCAATTCGATTAGCATTTGCAATCACCATTAACAAAGTTCAAGGTCAATCATTAGAAAAATGTGGTATAGATCTTAATACTGATTGTTTTTCCCATGGACAATTGTACGTTGCATGTTCGAGGGTCGGTAAACCTGACAATCTATTTATATGCAGCGACAATTGGGCAGCGAAGAATGTTGTATATTCGCAAGTTTTACGCAGTTAATTTGTATTGTATCTATCTATCTATCTATCTATCTATCTATATAAAAACGAGTTGTGTGTATGCATGTTTGTTTGTTTGTAAAAAGAGCGTTTGCATATGACGTCATTATTAGTACATACGGCTTTGTATATGCACAGACAATGGGAAAGCCAAGAATGTTGTATATTCGCAATTTTTACGTAGTTTGAAACACATATATAAATCTATCTATATTCACAGGTGGGACACAGGGACACAACTACAATGGCGCGTAACTAATATGGCGCGTAACGACTTACGCGCGCGGGGGGCCTTGGGGGGGGGGCACGAAGCGCCCCACCAACTAGGTGTTGGGGTGTTGCAAAGCGCCACCCCAACAGCTAGTATATATATATATATATATACTAGTTTGATACTATATATATATATATATATATATATATATATATATATATATATATATATATATATATATACTAGTTTGATACTAAAAGTAGTGATTTCAACTTTTGCCGGAAGACACGGTCCGTAATGTCATGCCTATGAACCGCCGATTGTCCTTGAAGTAAAAGCTGCAGTATCTCGTCCCAAGATTGATTACTTGTAAATGTAATAAATAAATCTGGACGACCATAGAGACGAACATACGCAATAGCATCTATTTAAATCAGTTATTTAAAAAGCAGTTAAAGAATCCAACTGATTATAATATTAAAAATTTTAGAATTTTCAAAAATAAATTAACCACAATGATACGTTTGTCAAAACAATTGTATTATAAAAAGTCCTTCGAAGAAGCTCAAAATTCTCCTCGCAAAACGTGGTCTTTAATTAATTATTTTATAAAAAAAGAAAGTAAGTCGAATTTTCCGGAAGTTATTAGTTTAGAAGATGGTTCGACTACTAATAAATCGGAGAAAGTGGCTGATATTTTGAATACTTATTTTGCTAAAATAGGAGAGAAAATTGTTTTATCAGTAATGAACCAGTTTGATTCACGTAGTAATAAACATTTTTCTAAGAGAAAACAACGATTAGATGGGGGCAATTTCCTCTCTTCACCTGTACCTCAGTCTTCGAAGGTTGGGGTACCTCAGGGCTCTGTCCTAGGTCCTCTCCTTTTTTTAATTTATATAAATGATTTTCACCGCGCTTTTACATCCCCGTGTCTCAACACACATTTTGCTGATGATACGGCAGTTTCAATTTCTGAAAAGAATGACGAGGAGCTGGAGGCAAAACTGAATGCTGCATTTTCTAATGTTGCCCTCGTATCTGCCCTCGTATTACCCGAGTTACTTCTTCAAAGTATCTAATATCAATATCTCGTGTGAAAATGATAAAGTACCTTGGACTTGTGATTGACGAAAGCTTATCTTTTAAAAAACACATTCAAAATCTACGATTAAAGATTTCAAGGTATGTTGGTTTAATGCGAAGGTTGAAGCTTTGTTTGCCCTACTCTGCTTTACGAAGTATTTATTTTGCTCAGATTCAGACTAATATTAATTATTGTTCTCTAGTATATTTATCTACATTTAAAAGCCATATTAAACCAATACAGATTTTACAAAATAAAGCCCTAAGAATCCTTAAACTGTTTATTCCATCACCTATTGAACTTCCAAATAAGTCTTCTACTGCATCTTTATATACTTATCTAGATATACTTCCAGTCTCTCAACAATTTGCTTTTGGAGCAATTCTTTTCAAAATCAATTATGACATTAAGAAATTACCGCCATATTACCTCCATCAAAGTTTGTTCTCCCACTCACAAGATTTACATAATTATAACACTCGACAAAAAAGGATATCTACATTGACAAGTATAATACTGAGAGATCTAAATTCGCTCCGTTTGTGTCAATAGCTCGGTGCTGGGATGCTCACAAGACTCTTATTGATAATTTTTCCTCTATCCATTTAATAAAAAGGAAACTTAAATTTCATTTAGTTCAGGATTATTTTTAATTAAGTATCCTTTTAGTAAGGCAAAGTTTTTGTATGATTGTTGCTCTGGGTGATTATGGGCCTCTCAGCTATCTTCCAGTATTAATTTATATTTAATAATTTGGACATTTTTAATTTTTTCAATAGTATTGAATGATCCTGGGCTAGCTGCTACTTTCATATTATTGTTGTGTTATTGTATCTTTGCCGTCATGTTTATCTTTGTATTGTAGTGTGTTATTATTTTATCTTTGTCTAGGCCTAGTTTTTTGAGCTTGTCTCCCCATGGGCCTATGTCATTTATATATATATGTATGTGCGATTTATAAATAAATGAACTTGAACTTGAGCATATTCATGCATATGACGGGGACTGCCAGCATATGACGAAGGTAAAATTGTTAATCTTCCAACGTTTGTGGTATTACCGTCATTTATAACTGCATCTCGCAAATGAATGTATTGTTCAGAGCGGAGCTTGGTCTGATTCAGGCGGATATATAGCAAATGTTCTGATTCAATTTTAGCATACATATCAACGACAAATTGGTGAAACAATTCACGGCATTTTAAAATATTATTTTCCTCATCCTAACGAATCATTAGTCTATAGGAATAATAATGCATTGCACTGCATTTCTTATTCATTTCTTTGTTAGTGGCTGGATTCATCAATTTAATATTAAAGTGATAGCCGTCGGCTCCATCCCAAAAAATGATAGGATATTGAAGGGCATCGTAGCATCGATGAGTTTCAGCAATTCTTAACAACTGAGCGTTTCGCTTATGAAGAATAATATCTCGAGGTAAAAACTGATCACCGACCATAACGATTGCCACTTCGTCGATAGTTGGAGCATTGTATCTACGCACATGTTGGCCAGGAGGCGTTTTGTCAGCGGAAATAACAGTTTTATGCGTATCAGTAGGCATCAAATCGATGGCTGTTTTGAACAGACGCACTAAATTATTATTTTCGTGGAAAAGATGTTGCAATTGGGAAACGATTGTCCTTTCAACGTTGGGAGAAATTTTGCAACGTGCATTCAATTCAGAATTTCTATCACTGATGAAGTACAATTGTAAAAATTTATGATTCTCGCCTGAGAATGGTAGAAGGGACCCTGCTCTATGATAAATTTGCCCTTTTACTTTGAAAGTAGACATAAATTGATCTGGATTTTCGATTTGGGCTCCAAACGACGTCATTTGGAAACATGAGTTGTATTTTCTGATTTTTGACAAAAAAACGCTTATATTCTGACGTAGTTCCAGTAAGAAAAGTCTTCAATGGCTCTGGTGGTGGAGCCAATAGAGGAAGTTTAACTTTTCCTGAGGCGCAACACATTCCCATTGTTTCACCATTGAATTTCAAGGCCTTGCAATAGGGACAAATTTTAGACATTGTCCCGATTTGAACGCATCTACTCAAGCTATAATCATCGACTGGGCTGTACCTGAATGCCAGGCGATAACTTTCAGGTTGCTCTGATTCCTCGGCACGTTTTATTTTCTTACTTTCTCTATCAGTAGCAAGCCTGATTTCTTGCTGTTCTTGTGATTCCTCGGCACGCTTTCTTTTCTTACTTTCTCTATCAGCAGCAAGCCTGATTTCTTGATGTTCTTGTGATTCCTCGGCACGCCTTCTTTTTTCACTTTCTCGTTTAGCAGCAAGTCTGCTTTCGCGTTGCTCTGGTAGTTCCTCGGCAGGCTTTCTGTTCTTTCTTTCTCTATCAGCCTCAAGCCTGTTTCCTTGCTGTTCTTTTGATTCCTCGGCACGCTTTCTGTTCTTTCTTTCTCTATCAGCCTCAAGCCTGTTTCTTTGCTGTTCTTTTGATTCCTCGGCACGCTTTCTTTTCTGACTTTCTCTATCAGCAGCAAGTTTTTTGGCATAGACTCTTTGAGCATCTTCATCGGCTTTTGCCATTGTAAGTTCATCAGTCATTTTAAACTTAAACATTAATAGATTTCTACGTGAACATAAATGTCTTAAATATCTTTAATGACGTCACCATCATAGCAAAAATGACAACAACTAACTTCATGATTAAATATCTTTAATGACGTCACCGTCATAGCAAAAATGACGACAACTAACTTCATGACGTCAGTCGACACAGAAACATGACGTCACCTGATAGACAGACACACAGACAGACAACTTATTTATATATATATATATATATATATATATATATATATATATATATATATATATATATATATACAAGCTGTTGGGGTGGCGCTTCGCGCCACCCCAACACCTAGTTGGTGGGGGCGCTTCGCGCCCCCCCCAAGCCCCCCCGCGCGCGTAAGTCGTTACGCGCCATAATAGTTACGCGCCATTGTAGTTGTGTCACTATGTCCCACCTGTGAATATAGATATAAATATATATATATATATATATATATATATATATATATATATATATATATATATATATATATATATATATATATATATATATATATATATATATATATATATTACATCCCCCTGTTTCCCCCGGTGTCCCCGTTGTAGTTGTGTCCCTGTGTCCCGGTCGTCATTTATATTCCCTGTGTCCCGGTCGTCATTTGTATCCCGGTGTCCCGGTCTGTATATACATTCGTTTTTTAGTTTTGTTTTTCTCCTTTATTTTTTTCCTTTTTTTTTCTTTTTTAGCTTATTTAGATTTTTAGATTTTTTAGTTTTTTTATTAGTTTTTAGTTTTTTTTTCTTTTTAGTTTTTTTGTCCCGGTCGTCATTTATATCCCCCTGTTTCCCCCGGTGTCCCCGTTGTAGTTGTGTCCCTGTGTCCCGGTCGTCATTTATATTCCCTGTGTCCCGGTCGTCATTTGTATCCCGGTGTACCGGTCTGTATATACATTCGTTTTTTAGTTTTGTTTTTCTCCTTTATTTTTTTCCTTTTTTTTTCTTTTTTAGTTTATTTAGATTTTTAGATTTTTTAGTTTTTTTATTAGTTTTTAGTTTTTTTTTCTTTTTAGTTTTTTTGTAGTTTTTACCTTCTTTTTAGTTTTGTTAATTTTTTTTTTTACTTATGTCCTGGTCGTCATTTATACTCCCTGTGTCCCGGTGCTTTGTTGATTGCTAATCGAACATTCCTTTTGTCCTGGTCGCTTTCTCTTTGAGTGTCGTCATTTATTTTTTTCTTTTTTAGTTCTTTTAGTTTTTACCTTTTTTAGTTTTTTTTAGTTTTTTAGATGAAAATTTTTTTTAGTTTTTTCCTTTTTTTCTTTTTAGTTTTTTATTGGTTTTTACCTTTATGTTAGCTTATTTTTCAGTTTTTTCCTTTTTTTTTAGTTTTTTTTTATTTTTTATTTTTTTTAGTTTTTTACCTTTTTTTAGTTTTTTTAGTTTTTTTAGTGTTTTTAGTTTTTTAGCTTTTTTACTTTTTTTATTAGTTTTTAGTTTTTTTGTAGTTTTTGCCTTTTTTTAGTTTTTTCAGTTTTTTTTTTAGTTTTTTATTGGTTTTTACCTTTATTTTAGCTTATTTTTCAGTTTTTTCCTTTTTTTTAGTTTTTTTTAGTTTTTAGTTTTTTTAGTTTTTTACCTTTTTTTAGTTTTTTTAGTTTTTTAGCTTTTTTATTTTTTTTATTAGTTTTTAGTTTTTTTTGTAGTTTTTGCCTTTTTTTAAGTTTTTTTTAGTTTTTTAGCTTTTTTATTAGTTTTTAGTTTTTTTGTAGTTTTTGCCTTTTTTTAGTTTTTTTAGTTTTTTAGCTTTTTTATTTTTTTTATTAGTTTTTAGTTTTTTTTGTAGTTTTCGCCTTTTTTTAGTTTTTTCAGTTTTGACGTCACCTGATCCAGTTTTTTCAGGTGACGTCACCTGATCCACGATCCACAGATCCACAGACAACTTATTTTTATATATATAGATAGTTTTTTTTTTTTTACTTATGTCCTGGTCGTCATTTATACTCCCTGTGTCCCGGTGCTTTGTTGATTGCTAATCGAACATTCCTTTTGTCCTGGTCGCTTTCTCTTTGAGTTTCGTCATTTATTTTTTCTTTTTTAGTTCTTTTAGTTTTTACCTTTTTTAGTTTTTTTTAGTTTTTTAGATGAAAATTTTTTTTAGTTTTTTCCTTTTTTTCTTTTTAGTTTTTTATTGGTTTTTACCTTTATTTTAGCTTATTTTTCAGTTTTTTCCTTTTTTTTAGTTTTTTTTTTATTTTTTATTTTTTTTAGTTTTTTACCTTTTTTTAGTTTTTTTAGTTTTTTAGCTTTTTTAGCTTTTTTACTTTTTTTATTAGTTTTTAGTTTTTTTTTGTAGTTTTTGCCTTTTTTTAGTTTTTTCAGTTTTTTTTTTAGTTTTTTATTGGTTTTTACCTTTATTTTAGCTTATTTTTCAGTTTTTTCCTTTTTTTTAGTTTTTTTTAGTTTTTAGTTTTTTTAGTTTTTTACCTTTTTTTAGTTTTTTTAGTTTTTTTAGTTTTTTAGCTTTTTTATTTTTTTTATTAGTTTTTAGTTTTTTTTGTAGTTTTTGCCTTTTTTTAGTTTTTTTAGTTTTTTAGCTTTTTTATTAGTTTTTAGTTTTTTTTTTAGTTTTTGCCTTTTTTTAGTTTTTTTAGTTTTTTAGCTTTTTTATTTTTTTTATTAGTTTTTAGTTTTTTTTGTAGTTTTTGCCTTTTTTTAGTTTTTTCAGTTTTGACGTCACCTGATCCAGTTTTTTCAGGTGACGTCACCTGATCCATCCACAGACAGACAACTTATTTTTATATCTATACTAGCTGTTGGGGTGGCGCTTCGCGCCACCCCAACACCTAGTTGGTGGGGGCGCTTCGCGCCCCCCCCAAGCCCCCCCGCGCGCGTAAGTCGTTACGCGCCATAATAGTTACGCGCCATTGTAGTTGTGTCCCTATGTCCCACCTGTGAATATAGATAGATATATATATATGGTTTTAACTACGTAAAACTTGCGAATATACAACATTCTTTGCTGTCCCATTGTCTTTGCATATAAATAGATTGTCAGGTTTACCGACTCTTGAACATGCAACATATAATGGTCCATGGGAAAACAATCTGTATTCAGATCTATACCTCATGATTCTAATGATTGCCCTTGAGCTTTGTTGATGGTGATTGCTAATCGACCATTCCCTGTCCCGGTGTCCCGGTCGTCATTTACATCCCCCTGTTTCCCCCGGTGTCCCCGTTGTAGTTGTGTCCCTGTGTCCCGGTCGTCATTTATATTCCCTGTGTCCCGGGTCCCGGTCGTCATTTGTATCCCGGTGTCCCGGTCTGTATATACATTCGTTTTTTAGTTTTGTTTTTCTCCTTTATTTTTTTCCTTTTTTTTTCTTTTTTAGCTTATTTAGATTTTTAGATTTTTTAGTTTTTTATTAGTTTTTAGTTTTTTTTTCTTTTTAGTTTTTTTGTCCCGGTCGTCATTTATATCCCCCTGTTTCCCCCGGTGTCCCCGTTGTAGTTGTGTCCCTGTGTCCCGGTCGTCATTTATATTCCCTGTGTCCCGGTCGTCATTTGTATCCCGGTGTACCGGAGTTGTGTCCCTGTGTCCCGGTCGTCATTTATATTCCCTGTGTCCCGGGTCCCGGTCGTCATTTGTATCCCGGTGTCCCGGTCTGTATATACATTCGTTTTTTAGTTTTGTTTTTCTCCTTTATTTTTTTCCTTTTTTTTTCTTTTTTAGCTTATTTAGATTTTTAGATTTTTTAGTTTTTTTATTAGTTTTTAGTTTTTTTTTCTTTTTAGTTTTTTTGTCCCGGTCGTCATTTATATCCCCCTGTTTCCCCCGGGTCGTCATTTATACTCCCTGTGTCCCGGTGCTTTGTTGATTGCTAATCGAACATTCCTTTTGTCCTGGTCGCTTTCTCTTTGAGTGTCGTCATTTATTTTTTTCTTTTTTAGTTCTTTTAGTTTTTACCTTTTTTAGTTTTTTTTAGTTTTTAGTTTTTTTAGTTTTTTACCTTTTTTTAGTTTTTTTATTTTTTTTTAGTTTTTTAGCTTTTTTATTTTTTTTATTAGTTTTTAGTTTTTTTGTAGTTTTTGCCTTTTTTTTAGTTTTTTTAGTTTTTTAGCTTTTTTATTAGTTTTTAGTTTTTTTTGTAGTTTTTGCCTTTTTTTAGTTTTTTTAGTTTTTTAGCTTTTTTATTTTTTTTATTAGTTTTTAGTTTTTTTTGTAGTTTTTGCCTTTTTTTTCTCTTTGAGTGTCGTCATTTATTAGTTTTTTCCTTTTTTTTTTTAGTTTTTTATTGGTTTTTACCTTTATTTTAGCTTATTTTTCAGTTTTTTCCTTTTTTTTAGTTTTTTTTATTTTTTATTTTTTTTAGTTTTTTACCTTTTTTTAGTTTTTTTAGTTTTTTAGCTTTTTTACTTTTTTTATGTTTTTTTTGTAGTTTTTGCCTTTTTTTAGTTTTTTCAGTTTTTTTTTTAGTTTTTTATTGGTTTTTACCTTTATAGTTTTTTTAGTTTTTTAGCTTTTTTATTTTTTTTATGGATGTGTGGATGGATGTGTGGATGGATGTGTCAGGTGACGTCACCTGAAAAAACTGGATTAGGTGACGTCAAAACTGAAAAAACTAAAAAAAGGCAAAAACTACAAAAAAAAACTAAAAACTAATAAAAAAAATAAAAAAGCTAAAAAACTAAAAAAACTATAAAGGTAAAAACCAATAAAAAACTAAAAAAAAAACTGAAAAAACTAAAAAAAGGCAAAAACTACAAAAAAAAACTAAAAACTAATAAAAAAAGTAAAAAAGCTAAAAAACTAAAAAAACTAAAAAAACTAAAAAAAGGTAAAAAAATAAAAAAAAATAAAAAATAAAAAAAAACTAAAAAAAAGGAAAAAACTGAAAAATAAGCTAAAATAAAGGTAAAAACCAATAAAAAACTAAAAAAAAAAAAGGAAAAAACTAATAAATGACGACACTCAAAGAGAAAGCGACCAGGACAAAAGGAATGTTCGATTAGCAATCAACAAAGCACCGGGACACAGGGAGTATAAATGACGACCAGGACATAAGTAAAAAAAAAAAAACTATCTATATATATAAAAATAAGTTGTCTGTGGATCTGTGGATCGTGGATCAGGTGACGTCACCTGAAAAAACTGGATCAGGTGACGTCAAAACTGAAAAAACTAAAAAAAGGCAAAAACTACAAAAAAAACTAAAAACTAATAAAAAAAATAAAAAAGCTAAAAAACTAAAAAAACTAAAAAAAGGCAAAAACTACAAAAAAAACTAAAAACTAATAAAAAAGCTAAAAAACTAAAAAAACTAAAAAAAAGGCAAAAACTACAAAAAAACTAAAAACTAATAAAAAAAATAAAAAAGCTAAAAAACTAAAAAAACTAAAAAAAGGTAAAAAACTAAAAAATAAATAACGACCGGGACACAGGGACACAACTACAACGGGGACACCGGGGGAAACAGGGGGATATAAATGACGACCGGGACAAAAAAACTAAAAAGAAATAAAAACTAAAAACTAATAAAAAAAACTAAAAAATCTAAAAATCTAAATAAGCTAAAAAAGAAAAAAAAGGAAAAAAATAAAGGAGAAAAACAAAACTAAAAAACGAATGTATATACAGACCGGGACACCGGGATACAAATGATGACCGGGACCCGGGACACAGGGAATATAAATGACGACCGGGACACAGGGACACAACTACAACGGGGACACCGGGGGAAACAGGGGGATAACCTGACAATCTATTTATATGCAAAGACAATGGGACAGCAAAGAATGTTGTATATTCGCAAGTTTATATAACATAGGGACACAACTACAATGGCGCGTAACTATTATGGCGCGTAACGACTTACGCGCGCGGGGGGGCTTGGGGGGGGCGCGAAGCGCCCCCACCAACTAGGTGTTGGGGTGGCGCGAAGCGCCACCCCAAAAGCTAGTAGATATATAAAAATAAGTTGTCTGTCTGTGGATGTGTGGATGTGTCAGGTGACGTCACCTGAAAAAACTGGATCAGGTGACGTCAAAACTGAAAAAACTAAAAAAGGCAAAAACTACAAAAAAAACTAAAAACTAATAAAAAAAATAAAAAAGCTAAAAAACTAAAAAAACTGAAAAAAGGCAAAAACTACAAAAAAAACTAAAAACTAATAAAAAAGCTAAAAAACTAAAAAAACTAAAAAAAGGCAAAAACTACAAAAAAAACTAAAAACTAATAAAAAAAATAAAAAAGCTAAAAAACTAAAAAAACTAAAAAAACTAAAAAAAAGGTAAAAAACGAAAAAAACTAAAAACTAAAAAAACTAAAAAAAAAGGAAAAAACTGAAAAATAAGCTAAAATAAAGGTAAAAACCAATAAAAAACTAAAAAAAAAACTGAAAAAACTAAAAAAAGGCAAAAACTACAAAAAAAAAACTAAAAACTAATAAAAAAAGTAAAAAAGCTAAAAAACTAAAAAAACTAAAAAAACTAAAAAAAGGTAAAAAACTAAAAAAAATAAAAAATAAAAAATAAATAAAAAAAAGGAAAAAACTGAAAAATAAGCTAAAATAAAGGTAAAAACCAATAAAAAACTAAAAAGAAAAAAAGGAAAAAACTAAAAAAAATTTTCATCTAAAAAACTAAAAAAAACTAAAAAAGGTAAAAACTAAAAGAACTAAAAAAGAAAAAAATAAATGACGAAACTCAAAGAGAAAGCGACCAGGACAAAAGGAATGTTCGATTAGCAATCAACAAAGCACCGGGAAGCACCGGGACACAGGGAGTATGAATGACGACCAGGACATAAGTAAAAAAAAAAATTAACAAAACTAAAAAGAAGTTAAAAACTACAAAAAAACTAAAAAGAAAAAAAAACTAAAAACTAATAAAAAAACTAAAAAATCTAAAAATCTAAATAAACTAAAAAAGAAAAAAAAAGGAAAAAATAAAGGAGAAAAACAAAACTAAAAAAAGAATGTATATACAGACCGGTACACCGGGATACAAATGACGACCGGGACACAGGGAATATAAATGACGACCGGGACACAGGGACACAACTACAATACCGGGACACAGGGAATATAAATGACGACCGGGACACAGGGACACAACTACAACGGGGACACCGGGGGAAACAGGGGGATGTAAATGACGACCGGGACACCGGGACAGGGAATGGTCGATTAGCAATCACCATCAACAAAGCTCAAGGGCAATCATTAGAATCATGAGGTATAGATCTGAATACAGATTGTTTTCCCATGGACCATTATATGTTGCATGTTCAAGAGTCGGTAAACCTGACAATCTATTTATATGCAAAGACAATGGGACAGCAAAGAATGTTGTATATTCGCAAGTTTTACGTAGTTAAAACCATATATATATATATATATATATATATATATATATCTATCTATATTCACAGGTGGGACACAGGGACACAACTACAATGGCGCGTAACTATTATGGCGCGTAACGACTTACGCGCGCGGGGGGGCTTGGGGGGGGCGCGAAGCGCCCCCACCAACTAGGTGTTGGGGTGGCGCGAAGCGCCACCCCAACAGCTAGTATAGATATATATATATAATATGTTTGCTAATAATATTTGCATTTAATTTATGCAGAAGAACGGTGTTTTTTAGTTCTTATTTGATTTTTTAAAACTTGTTTATTGTGTTTTATTTTGAATTGTGTTTCTAATTGAGCGGATTTTTTTTTAAAAATTAG
>NW_027062619.1:0-38142 GCF_032884065.1 Artemia franciscana | reverse complement strand
ACGTAACGTTTACTGGGACTTCGTTCGAAAAGATACGGACAGATTTCTGCACGGATTTCCGCAATGGGTAAAGGAACCATTAGCGAATTTATTTTCGCTTGGTTCTGCAAGTGCACCCTGCGTTTAGATAGGATGCAAGCAGAATAGCGCTTATTTAAGGGAATTTAATTGTCAGGTTTCTTATTCCAATTGCTGCTATATAACTTTAATAATTAATTTTGACTATTTTTGACTGCCTTTTGTCTCTGTTCGAATGAGCTATTTGCTTTTTGAAGAAAAAAAAAATATCTATTTGAAATTATTATCCAACTTCTAATTTTATTTAAAATTAATTTGTTTTTTTTTTTTTGCTCGGGTTGAAATTGTACGTGTTTATCAACGTCCTTGTTAGTTTTCATTATTCGTAAACTGATACAATAAATTTGCTTTAATTTTATGTTTAAAAACAAAGAGAGAAAAATCTCAAAATAAAGAACGAAATAACGACTCTGCAACCAAGGCTGTATCCAGAGGGGTCATGGGGCTTGACCTCCCCCTGAAATGTTTAATTGACTTGTAAAAATGGATATAATTAATATTTTTATGCGTTTGTAAAGTCTTTTCTTATAGTCTTTTCTTCTTCTTTTTTTTGCTCAGACTAAGGTAAGACTTGGATTATATGCAAATTTATATTTTTTGGATATATTTGACAGATCTGTGTGAAAAATTTTGGTTGATACTAAATTAGTGAGCTTTTATTGTCCAGACCTTAGATTATTTTTCATGTGGTTGCCTCTTTTATCAATGTCTTTTCTCCATAGTACACGCCTGGGTTTAAAATTTCAAAGAAAAAAGAACGAATAGATTAGATGCAACTTACCTTTCTCTTCCAGAACATAGTTTAATCACAGATAAACAAAGTTATAATAATCAAAAAAGGTCGTAGCTCAGAAACTCTTTTTACGGCTATTTATTTTGTACAAAGGATCAATTAGCCTCTGCGTTTTTTTATTTATTAGGCTCTATGGCTGAAGAAACTGTTTAATCAAATGAAAAATTTCCGTTTATGGATTAGCAGAAATGTAATATCGGTACTTTTTATAATAATACTTTTTAGAAAAGTATTTAAAACACATACTTTATAAAATCCAGCTTTTTATCAAAATTTTAGTAGGATTTCTCTGACAATGTTGCTTGAACGTTTTGCTTGACTAGACTCGTCTTCTTTTTTACGCCTTACATTAATTATGAAGCTATCTTGTAAATAATGTATTGCAACTGTACCAAAAAATTTTATATGATAATAAACCAAAAATATTTTATGTCTTCAGCTCGTGGTTGTTAATAGTATAGACTAGTGTATCCATAGGAATGAGCTATATTAAGTTATGAAGTAAATAAAGAGTTCACAGCTGTTGAAACATTATGACGCATAAACCTGTAGCTAAAAACAGGTGAAGTTTGGTGGATCACGCGAAATTGATGTTTTACCTTGAAAGCAGAACAGGGTGAACCAAAGGTAAGCAAGGAATGTAAAAATAGAGTTAGACTAGAGGCAAAACTTTGTCTGACTTTATCAAAAAAGAACTGTTCCATCATGTGTAGTACTGAAGCCAGTACATGCATTTGTAGCACTTTCGTGATTCAATTTTTCTTTTTGTCATGGACGAACTGATGTGGATTTTTAAAACAGGCAGAGGAATTAACAAAAAGTGTGGATCGCATTTTTCTGTATTTGTTTCGAAGGATTTGTGCGAATTTTAATTAAACCAGGACCACCTTTTTGCTACGTTTGTTTCGAAAAATTTGCCCTAAGTTCGAAATAACCACGACTACACCTAGTGAGCCATGGACATGTCGCGGCGGAAGCTGCGACACGCTTGAAATCTTATTTAACTTTAGCACCAAAAATTGTTGTGAAACATACAAATTTAGGCAATTTTAGGACTTTAGGAAATGACCATGCTGGCAATCCTGGCTTTCAAAGGCTCGGGCGTATTTTGGCGTATTATTTGTTTCACTTTATGGCAATACTAAGTTTGAGTGTTGCTTCTAAAGGCAGATGTATGTCTAATGGAAAGAAGTTATCGTCACTAGTTTTGCTGGTCTTCCGTTTATGTTCTGTTTTTCACTTGAAGCCACATTGGATGTAGATGCCATTTATGTTTGAATTTTACTTTTTATAGAAATCTGTAACACAAATAATGGGAATGGGTGCCAACAACCGTCGTGTTAATGATTAGGCAGCCTTCTGGCTACTTGTTCTATAGCCTAGCCTTCTTGTTAGATAGGCTTTTGAAACTGTTCTTTCGTTTATGTTCTGTTTTTCACTTGAAGCCACATTTGATTTAGATGGCTCTATATTTGAATGTTATATTTTATAGAAATCTGTAGCACAAATGATGATGATGGATGCCAACAACCGTCGTTGTACTTATGATTTGTTAGCTAGCCACTGTGGTCATATTTATGTTTGTGGGGATGCTAACATGGCCAATGAAGTCAAATCGGCTGTGGTTTCCATATTTCAAGAAGAAGGAAATATCGATCTGGGTGAAGCTGCATCGGCTGTAGAAAACCTCTTTGTAAGTTTCTTGCATGAATAAGGAGTGGAAGTAAATTTTTCTTTTTATTGTAGCCTTCTTTTCAATCCCAGGGCATTAGTAATGCTTGCTTGCAATGAAAAACTGCATAGGGATTTTTAATTTTTCTTACATACTTTTAACTCCACTTACTAAAACTAGAACTGAAATACTCCTATTACGTTAGTTTTCTTGCAAATCAAATATTTAAGATAAATTTTGCGTGAGGATAGGCTAAGGTTTAGGGTCTTCCCACTGTCATAAGTTTTCATCTTCATCCCTGGACCTCAAGGTGATTAGTTCTATCCCTCCACCCCTAGATTTAAGGAATCTAATTTGGTAGGATTCCAGAGTTTTTTCACTCTCAATGTATCTTTACATTTAAGAATAGTAAATTTAATCGTATAAATTCATTTATATCTTGATAAAAGCATAAAATTTTAATATATTAGAATGAATTTCAGGTCTTTTAACTAGTACTATTCAGCAGTTAAAATCATACCTTTAGTCTTAATTTTGCGAATGGATAGGCTGGCTAGAAAGAATTGAAGCTGTTTTTGTGTTGTGATGTGGTTTTGGGTTGTAATTTCATACAAGTATACCTGAAACAGTAACCCTGTCTGTCTAGGCTCATAGTGGTGCTGAGTTGGACTTTCCATGAGCTCACCTAATTAGAATGGGGCCTATAAACATAGCTTCATGGTAAATTTGAGGAGTTGCATCTTTCGAGATAATAATAGCCTAGTTAATGACATAGCATTGTATTGGATTTGATTAATGCATAGTTTTTGTGGGTTGCTTTTGTTTTGGTGGGGTTTTTTTTGGATGAATAAGCTCTTCCTAGTTATATTATAACTGTAATTCTAAAAGCAAAGGACTCAGTTCTGTCAAAATCTTATCTAGACTTGTTTTCCGTGGTTTGAAAAAAGAAATATTTCTGAAATCATTTAAAATAAAATCCATTCAGAGAGTATAAATTTATTATCCTACTGGAACTATCCTAGCATAAAATTATTTAGGTTATTTTAGTGTAAAAATACTGTATCCTTGATTTATAATAAATCTAAGAAAAAATATAATGAATCTTCAGCGTAAGCTGTAGTACGATTATGAATTCTATAATCTTTACGTTTCAATATCTTTGGTACGACAAATGGAGGGGAGGGAGGATTGCTTGGTGCCTCAAAAACTCCTTTTATTGCTTTTATATTTTCCATTCCTGCGTACTTTTTATTTAGGTTCAATGAATAAGTATACACTCACGTATTTATTCATGTGCGGTTTCTTACATAATTTGGCTCGCAGATTTAAAATTCTACTTTGCTTTATAGGTAATAGTCAAAGACCTTTCAATGCTGGGCACCAAATTATACTATTTAAAATTCTACTCTTTATGAAAATGTTCCTCATTTTCTTCATTGTATCCTCCGTCCGGGAAATCTAACTTATTGTGACTTTTCTTATGTTATTTCACCGACATTTAAAGTCATGACAGCATAATGTCTTGGTTAATAGTGTGCTTTAACGAAGTCGATAAGTACACGGTGATGTCTTTTTGAGGAGGTAAAAATGGGGATATTTTTAAGGGGAGATTCTTTTTTCCTCTGAAATACAAAAGCTGATAAACAAAAAGAAAATGGAAGCATTAATAAAGGAAACGCACAAACTCAGGTCAGTTGATGATGTAGTCATTAGACAAATAATAACTGAAAAACATTAATATATAATAGTCACTAAGCATCAGTAAACAAATAAGATAAAGGCTAAAATAATGATGGTAAAATGATAAAAAGACCAATTATAGTTGTCACTAAATTCAGGTCTTTGGTACCCAAACCTTCTCACTTTAGGATCTAGAATCTGAGTAGCAGTTTAATAATTTCGAGACCTGCAGGTACCTTGGGTCGGAATAGCTGCTTGCTAATTTAGGTACCTCTGGAAATCTAACTAATTAATATAGATGGCAATACAGTCTCTCCGTGTAAAGGAACACTGTGTGCAACTTAGAAACAATCATTTTTCGACCATCATAAGTTCTAAATTTGGTTCCAAGAGGTAGAGCTTCTGGAAAATCCTTTCCGATTCCTTTTTCTCGGTCATGGCAATCATAAATGCTTTAGAGCAAGTGTAGATCTATAAATCTTGTGAGTTTAAATTTTTGTTCTTACGGGAAGGAGGTAAAGCTAGTAAATCAACGAAGGTTTATTCTCAATCTACTTCTATCTATATTATTGGCAGTGATTTACTAGTATAACTGAGTTTCGTTCGATTTAACAAAATTTAGTTAACTAACAAGTCTACTTTTTCGCTTTTAGCGTTTTATTTGTCAGAAAGTTCACCAAGTGAAGGAAAAAAGTTTATCAGGCTTTTGCCAATAGAACGGATAGTTTGAAAAAAAAAAAATCAAAATTGCTGTAATGTGAGCCATACAATGACAACAATAAAATAGGTATTTTGAAGTACCTACCTCGACTTCTTTTCCCTCTAGAGGGTCCTGAAATTTTTGGGTGGATTATTTTTTGGTTATCAGTTTCTTTTTCTCTGGCCTTAGTTCTAAAAAGACAATTCCTGTTGATTGAGTAGAACTTTAAGCCAGAACACTTTTTTTTCTAATTTTAGAAATAATCTTTTATGCCACCTCATTATAGGTTAAATATATGGCTGAAATTATTTCTTCTCCATGAATTTTTGATTATTTGATTTCATTGATGTCAGTTGCTCTCCGTCAAAAATACATTTATTTTTTTACATCTAGCTTCTTCTTTTGTGAAAAAATTTGAACTGTTTTTCTTTTTACAAGTTGTATAAAATGTAAAGAAATACCTGACCCTTCATTTCATAGATTCAAGTAAAAGTCTTTGGGACATCTTATATAAAAATACATCTGACACATTTTAATGTTTTTTTTTTTAGATGACATAGGACACCATTAAAGTTTTGCATTTGCTTTGCTAAAAATTGTCTTAAAAAATGCCAAGTTTAGAGATTTATGTTAATGTTCTTCTTGCTGATGAGTATAATTGTTTTTAAAATTCCTTCTGTTTAAAGCATTTTAGAGAGATTCTGAGCCAACCATGGGCATATTGTTGTCACAAATGATTAACGTAGCGATTAAAAAGTATACGGTTCAAGTGAATACAATATCAATATCAATATATATATATATAACAAATTGAAAATAAAAGTGAAAAACAAAGAAAGAATGGTTTATAGATACCCCAGAGCAAGAACAAAGAACTCTGCAGTTAGAAGACAAGCGGCAGCGGGAAGCGATGGCGAGAAAGTGAGTATCAGAATGTGTCAAAAATGAAGTGAAGAACAAATAATTGAGCTGCTAGAAAGACTAGCGACAAAGGAAATCATAATGAGTCAGAAATGAACAAACACGAAATATTTTGTTATAAGGACATCGCCGCCTCAATATTCAACGCCAACAGACATGGGTACAAAGCCCAATACAATCCTACTAAGATTCCAAGAACTATGCAGCTGTGTTATTTGGAGGTTGTTACTTACAACAAAAATCATTATGCACAAAACTGCCGTATGCTGATTGTCGAGGCCCAGCCTCGAAATAGGTTTTATAGTTTTTGTCCTTAAAACGAGATATTGACATTTTTTTCCACAAAAACAATCTAAGAAGGTCGCAAATTTAAGGAAGAATTATTCTCAGAGTGGTTCTATCGAAACTATGGTGACGTCATAACATCAAGAAGAGACTCACATTGTCTCTTTTTAGAGGACAAAACTTTCGTGATGTAGTGCCAGGGATCTGGCATCGAAATTGACTACATAGTTTTATTTTTCTTAAAACTGGCATATTGACTTTTCTGTCCATCTTAATAATCTAGATAAGTCACAACTTTAATGAAGAATTTTAATTTTTCCCTGGGTGGCTTTTCAACCCTGCCGAGAGGACAAATGAATAACCACTATCAAATAACATACCAAAAAATGCGACAAAACAAATTAGAGCACCTAAGGTAAAATAATTCGAAAGATAAGATAACAAGATGATGCTTTCATTGAGGCTAGCCCCTTCGGAGATTTTCATTATTTTAATTTTTCTCTAAAAAATTAACCCCCCCTCCCCTGCCAAAGGGACTACATTTTCAAAACACGATTTAGAAATTGAAGTTTTCTGGTGTGTCTTTATAACTAAACATTTTACCTCAACACTTGTATTTTACTAAAAATATCCTCTTAACAAGAAAAAAATACGTCACTAGCATACTTTTTTTTGCATGGTTAGAAATAATTATGAAAAGCATAGCAAACGATTCCGTATTTTTCATTTTGGGTTTAAATTGGAATCCGTAACAATTGAGTGGTTTGTAAAAACTACCAGGAGAACTGTAGCGGTAGGCATACATTCCTCATTTTATTTTTTTAATTTTATGGAATTCTAACTTCAATAAGTTGCTCCATTTTTAAATAAATCGTAAAAATATTAGGATGGGAAAAAAAAAAAAAAGTTAAATTCATGGATGAATAAATCCTTGTATTGTGCATGAAATGCTCCAAATTTGCTAATAAAATGTTTAATATGACCACTTTGTTTCAAAGAAATGGTTGCAGAAACTTGGGAGATGGTCAATATGATCAGTGATTGAAAGTTCTAGTGCCCTTTTTTAAGGCAAGGTGATTGGGTGGGGTAGTAATCCCTCCCATGTGTTGTTTTTGGTCCTTAGCCTCTCTGTAACCTCACATGATGTTTGATCAAGACTTGGAGATATCTATTTTGTTCAGAATGCTTGAATGATTTAAAAAATGTGTCTCCAAGCAGGATATTTGTACTATCTTTCGAGCACACTACCTTTTGATTAACTATTAAGAAAATACATAAAAATGAACATGCTTTTCAACAATTCCTCCATAGCCTCTCTGAAAAACTTTACCTACTTTTCTATATTTTCATTTTGTTTTATTTGTCATGGAGGGCATGGCCCATACAGTCCTGTAGGCTAACTCTCCAAATTGTACAATTGACCAATTTTTCACAGACATCTTTAAGTAGAAAAGATTGACTTATTGCACCTTGTTAAAGTATAATCTGGCAAAAAATTTAGATCTTTGTTGTTGGTGTACACGTTGGGTCCATGTCCCTATTCGGTGCAAAACCCAGCTAAATTCAGAAATAAGGAAATTAAACCCTCTTGCACAACATACAACATTCCCTTGCTGGCAATATGAGCTGAAAAGTATGCACATTTGCATCTTGTTTGAGTCAAAATCATGAAAGATTTTTAACCTGTGTTATTGGAGGTACAATTTGGTTCTGCAGCCCCTCTAATAATACTGCAAAACCAGCTTTATATCTGAAAGTTGTGGAGGTTCTTTTTTCCAATCAGCTTTAAACTTATGACATAATTACCTGCTTATTTTCAGACATGCATATATTATGAGTTGTCTCAGTTTGTATATAGCATGGTCCTGTCAAAAAAAGTTGGTCCAAATAGGTGCATTTTTGTCATCTGATGAAAGTGGAACTACTGTACTATTTTTTAGGAGGGGGGTATACAGGAATTTGTTGATAGCGTTTCAGAATGTATAAAAGTTAATTTTCTTAGTTGTTTTCTAATTTTTTATATATATGCCTGTATTTAGCTATTTCCCAACCATACACATCCATTATGCATAGTCATGAAGCTTTATTGCTTTTCATTACTGTTCAAGAGTAGTTTATAATTTTTCTAGAGTATTTCCTTTCTCCTTTTTTTTCAGTTATAGAAAGCATAAAATGGTTGTGATTATTGGTGGAGGCATCAGTGGTCTAAGTGCCGCATTTCGTATCTCCCAGCTAAAGCCTGGGTTAAAAATTACAATTTTAGAGTCATCACCAAGAGTTGGTGGCTGGATTGCATCTACTAGGTAAGAGGATGGTACAATTTTTGAACATGGTCCTAGGACTATATGACCTGTTGGAGAATCTGGGGCCGCAACTTTAGGACTTGTTGAAGCTTTAGGTAAGAATTACTCAACAAGTATAAACCAATTTATGCTCAATGCCCTAGAACACTCCCAACTACCATTGCCTTGATTCTTTATCATAGTTTCGATTCAAAATGTCTTTAATCTTCTTCATTTTTAATACAAAATAACTATCATAAAAAGAGAGCTAAAGAAATCCTTACGTGAACTCGAACTGGAACCTAACTTGAAAATGAAACACCCAAAGTGCAGAGCTGGTTTTGTTAATCAAACTACTAAAATACTACTTCTCTATGGCAAAAAAAAAGGATCTTTAAGCTCACCAGAGGGCAAAACTCTTAGTTCTTGAATATTAAAAATAATTAAAAGATTTTCTCCTCTGATTTGAAATGTAAAGAGTTTAATAGGAATGTTATCAAAATCATTATCAGGATCATAAAGAAAGTGATTGGCACAACCGATTTTATACAGCCGTTGGTTTGGTCAAAACAGAAACAGTTTAAAAAAAAACGGCAATTTTTTTCTGTCTTTTGGTTGATTTTTTTTTCTGAAAAACAGAAACATGCTTTTATGAAAAAAAGACCAATCTAATGGATATTTTCATTCTTTTAATTTTTTAGGCTTATGAGAATAAAAATGGACAAAATATACAAAAGCAACAAACATTTGTCATAGATTAAAATTTTTTACTTAAAAGCATTCGACTTCAAGTGGCTTTGCAGTCATCCGTAAGCACTACTTTCAAGTAAAGTACACATCAATGCTAAGTGCGTTCTCACCGGGTGCTGAAGTTGCAGGCATTGAGGGATGTATACATGTAATTTCACTCAACTCCAGGTAAACATAATAGTACTTATTCTAGAATTCTAGTGGGTAAGAATAATATTAATTGTAATTTTCGTCTCTTGCTGAAAAAGACAGGGAGTTTCCCTACAGAGGCAGGCCCAGATCAAATAGGCGCAGGGCCTGATTGGATTTTTTTTAGGGCCCTTCACTGTATGCTAAATTTTTTAATGGCATTCAGATTCAGTATATATATAATATATATATATATATATATATATATATATATATATATATATATATATATATATATATATATATATATATATATATATACCTAGTTGGTGGGGCGCTTCGCGCCCCCCAAGCCCCCCGCGCGCGTAAGTCGTTACGCGCCATATTAGTTACGCGCCATTGTAGTTGTGTCCCTGTGTCCCACCTGTGAATATAGATAGATTTATATATGTGTTTCAAACTACGTAAAACTTGCGAATATACAACATTCTTGGCTTTCCCATTGTCTGTGCATATACAAAGCCTTATATATTAATAATGACGTCATATGCAAACGCTCTTTTTACAAACAAACAAACATGCATACACACAACTCGTTTTTATATAGATAGATAGATAGATAGATACAATACAAATTAACTGCGTAAAACTTGCGAAGATACAACATTCTTTGCTGTCAAATTGTCGCTGCATATAAATAGATTGTCAGGTTTACCGACCCTCGAACTTGCAACGTACAATTGTCCATGGGAAAAACAATCAGTATTAAGATCTATACCACATTTTTCTAATGATTGACCTTGAGCTTTGTTAATGGTGATTGCAAATGCTAATCGAATTGGGAATTACAATCTTTTAAATCGAAAAGGCAGATCCGTTGGAATCATGGGAATGCGAGGAATAAGGACAGCCTCACCCTCAAAAGGCCCTGTCAAGATTGTGGCCTCTATTAGGTTTTCCATTGTTTTTTTTACGGCAAGTCGCATGCCATTGCAAAGCTTTGGTGGGTTGATATTTCTTAAAAATATTATTGGTACGCCTATTTTTAGTTGTAGCACGTGTGGTGGAAACCCTGAAAGATCCACGGAATTTAAAAATTCAGATGGATAATTAACCGCTTCATTTGGTTCCAAAACTGTGTCGACTGACTTGTAAAGGACTACCTGGTCTCGAATGTTGGTCAAAACAATATTGTTGATTTCGTGGACGTCTATATTTTTGGGTGCAAGAATCGCTCTTTCACTTAGCCATTTATTATTTTTATAATTGTTTAGAATATTCGGAAATACTTTTTCAATCAATTCATTTTTGGACATCACTAAATTACAGAAATCAGCAGGTAGTTGTATACGTCCTGAAATTGAGTCTACTGGGAACTTTCTGTTTCCAATTCCCAGCAATTGATCTGAAAATGTTTGACCAGAGTCATCGTTTTGTAATCGGACACGCATATTTGTAGTTAATTTTAATGTTTTTACGTGTGCCCATAAATTAGAATTTTTCAGGCAAGCATTCATTTCGTCTGCAGGGGTTGATCTCGGTATTATAGGTAATGTTTGCCTGAAATCTCCCGCAAGCAATATTAATGTGCTGCCAAAGGGTTTCGACTTCCCTCGCAAATCTTTCAAGCATTGATCCAGAGCCTCGAGCGATTTTTTGTGTGCCATTGTGCACTCATCCCAAATAATAAGTTTGCATTGCTGCAATACTTTACCCATCCCAGATGATTTGGAAATATTGCACGTGGGAGTTTCTGTAGAATGCAAATTCAGAGGCAATTTCAAAGCGGAATGAGCAGTTCTTCCACCAGGCAGCAATATTGCGGCTATTCCGGACGACGCAATTGCCAACGCTATATCATTTTTTGGTCGAATTGATGCCAGAATCAGTTTTATCACAAACGTTTTACCATTACCTCCTGGCGCATCCAAAAAGAAAATTTCTCCAACGTTGTTTTCGACACAATGCATTATCGTATCATAAATGTCTTTTTGTTCAGACGTTAACTTGGAAATTTTATTTTGTACATACGACAATAGATCACTCGTACTGTAACTTTGTTCACGATCCAATTCTGCACATGTTGAAACAGCAACGATACGGTTAGGTGAAGGCATTCCCAAATCCTGAAGAGGTTTGTTTGCCATACGTACGCACAAATCTTCTATAATAACTAAAGTGTAGTTATAAATTTCTGATGTAAAATCAAAAGTCATATCTGACGTCTCTAACTGTTTTCGATGGAGTATATCTTCGGACATTTTTGACTTATATTTTTCCCATAACTCTGTAGGAGCTGATGGAGAGCAAGTTGTTAAAATGACAATGCGCGAATTTGACTTGGAGTTGACGTTTCGCACGCGTCATTGATGCAGTTATCCCAGTGTTGGTCATTCTCCAATAAATTCAGAGCTTGGCATGCACTACGGTAAGTGTCATGTATAGTACCGTTTACAGTTCTCAAATGCTCAAAGGATGTCGGACCGGGTACATTCACCAAAAGCAGGCGTAGAAAGAAGCATTCATGTTGATTGGGGTGAACGGTGTAGAGTCTTCCTATCGTGGTATCTTTGAAGATGGTAGAATGGCCGTCGACTGACTTACCCTGTTTTCGACGTTCAAATGCTTTATTTTTAGTATTCCACGTGTAATACGAAGGCACTTCAGTATACAGCAGTTTTTTTGCAAAAGAATCATTTTTGCAAAGCGAAAAGAAAGCGGTTAACTTTGTATCCGGTGGATTCAGGGCTCTTTGTTGCAAGTTGGTTTCCGAGAAATAAACACGTTGACCATTCTGTAAATGTACCGCTAAGTGAACAACAGCTGGACTACGTTCATATATCGGAAATAAAAGAATTCGCCAAACAGCTTCATTACTGCTTATGTATCTTCCAGCCTGATGTTGTACGATATCGTCGATATCTTTGATTTCGGGCTGCAAGCCAAAAACTGCCATGTCACTGCCTTTGTTGACGTGTTTACATATGTATTTGATTGCCTTTACGGAGTTACAGTATTCAACGTTTATGTGTGCATTAAATGGTTTTGATAATAACGGGGAATATGGAACAACCCACTGGTTATCTACTTCGATGGTGGTACCGTTACGCTTCTTTATTATTGCTGTTTTACCGCCATCTTCAGTAGATCTTCTTCTATATTGTGGGTAACCATCATTGCCAGTAATTGTGTTGGATACTAAAAGTCGAGGATATTGCTTTGTGCACCTTCCTTTGGCCATGCATGGTGAATTTTTGTTCAGTGCACCGCAAGGTCCATGTATCATATTTTTTACAATAATATCATTTAACCCCTTATCGACATTTTCATCAGGTATTTCAGCGGAAATCACATCATCAATTTCGTTCGAAGTAATTTTATTATGTAGCCAGATTAGTATATGTGCGTGTGGCAAACCTCGTTTTTGCCATTCCACTGAGTACATCCAGCATCGCACTAACCCAAACACTTCAAGTTTTACTATGTAGTTTATCAGTGATTTTAACTTTTGCCGGAAAACACGGGCCGTAATGTCATGTCTATGAACCGCCGATTGTCCTTGAAGTAAAAGCTGCTGTATCTCGTCCCAAGATTGATTACATGTAAATGTAATAAATAAATCTGGACGACCATAGAGACGAACATACGCAATAGCATCTTGAGCATATTCATGCATATGACGGGGACTGCCAGCATATGACGATTGTAAAATTGTGGAGCTTGGTCTGATTCAGGCGGATATATAGCAAACGTTCTGATTCAATTTTAGCATACATATCAACGACGTATTGGTGAAACAATTCACGGCATTTTAAAATATAATTTTCTTCATCCTGCCGAATCATTAGTCTATAGGAATAATAATGCATTGCACTGCATTTCTTATTCATTTCTTTGTTAGTGGCTGGATTCATCAATTTAATATTAAAGTGATAGCCGTCGGCTCCATCCCAAAAAATGATAGGATATTCTAGGGCATCGTAGCATCGATGAGTTTCAGCAATTCTTAACAACTGAGCGTTTCGCTTATGAAGAATAATATCTCGAGGTAAAAACTGATCACCGACCATAACGATTGCCACTTCGTCGATAGTTGGAGCATTGTATCAACGCACATGTTGGCCAGGAGGCGTTTTGTCAGCGGAAATAACAATTTTATGCGTATCAGTAGGCATCAAATCGATGGCTGTTTTGAACAGACGCACTAAATTATTATTTTCGTAGAAAAGATGTTGCAATTGGGAAACGATTGTCCTTTCAACTTTGGAAGAAATTTCGCAACGTGCATTCAATTCAGAATTTCTATCACTGAGGAAGTACAATTGTAAAAATTTATGATTCTCGCCTGAGAATGGTAGAAGGGACCCTGCTCTATGATAAATTTGCCCTTTTACTTTGAAAGTAGACATAAATTGATCTGGATTTACGATTTGGGCTCCAAACGACGTCATTTGGAAACATGAGTTATATTTTCTGATTTTTGACAAAAAACGCTTAGATTCTGACGTAGTTCCAGTAAGGAAAGTCTTCAATGGCTCTGGTGGTGCAGCCAATAGAGGAAGTTTAACTTTTTCTGAGGCGCAACACATTCCCATTGTTTCACCATTGAATTTCAAGGCCTTGCAATAGGGACAAATTTTAGACATAGTCACGATTTGAACACATCTACTCAAGCTATAATCATCGACTGGGCTGTACCTGAATGCCAAGCGATAAGTTTCAGGTTGCTCTAATTCCTTGGCACGCTTTCTTTTCTTACTTTCTCTATCAGCAGCAAGCCTGATTTCTTGCTGTTCTTGTGATTCCTCGGCACGCCTTCTTTTTTCACTTTCTCTTTTAGCAGCAAGTCTGGTTTCATGTTTCTCTGGTAGTTCCTCGGCACGCTTTCTGTTCTTTCTTTCTCTATCAGCCTCAAGCCTGTTTCCTTGCTGTTCTTTTGATTCCTCGGCACGCTTTCTTTTCTTACTTTCTCTATCAGCCTCAAGCCTGTTTCCTTGCTGTTCTTTTGATTCCTCGGCACGTTTTCTTTTCTTACTTTCTCTATCAGCAGCAAGTTTTTTGGCATAGACTCTTTGAGCATCTTCCTCGGCTGTTGCCATTGTAAGTTCATCAGACATTTTAAAGTTAAACATTAATAGACTTCTACGTGAACGCATGTCTTAAATACCTTTAATGACGTCACCGTCATAACAAAAATGACGACAACTAACTTCATGACGTCAGTCAACACACAAACATGACGTCACCCGACAGACAGACACATCCACAGACAACTTATTTCTACATATATAGAAGATATATATGTATATATATATATATATATATATATATATATATATATATATATATATATATATATATATATATATATATATATATATATATATACATATATATATATATATATATATATATATATATATATATATATATATATATATACATATATGTATATATATATATATATATATATATATATATATATATACATATATATATATATATATGTATATATATATATATATATATATATATATATATATATATATATATGTATATATATATATATATATATATATATATATATATATATATATATATATATATATATATATATATATATATATATTATATATATATATATATATATATATATATATATATATATATATATATATATATATATATATATATATATATATATATATATATATATATATATATATATATTTATATATATATATATATATATATATATATATATATATATGTTTTAACTACGTAAAACATGCGAATATACAACATTCTTCGCTGTCCCATTGTCTGTGCATATAAATAGGTTGTCAGGTTTAATGACTCTTGAACATGCAACATATAATTGTCCATGGGAAAAACAATCCGTATTCAGATCTATACCTCATTATTCTAATGATGTGTCCCTGTGTCCCGGTCGTCATTTGTGTCCTGGTATCCCAGTTTGTAATTTCTCCCAACACCTAGTTGGTGGGGCGCTTCGCGCCCCCCCCCAAGCCCCCCCCCCGCGCGCGTAAGTCGTTACGCGCCATATTCGTTACGCGCCATTGTAGTTGTGTCCCTGTGTCCCACCTGTGAATAGATATATATATATATATATATATATATATATTTATATATATATATATATATATATATATATATATATATATATATATATATATATATATATATATATATATATATATATATATATATATATATATATATATATATATATATATATATATATATATATATATATATATATAAATGTTTTTAACTACGTAAAACATGCGAATATACAACATTCTTCGCTGTCCCATTGTCTGCGCATATAAATAGATTGTCAGGTTTAATGACTCTTGAACATGCAACATATAATTGTCCATGGGAAAAACAATCCGTATTCAGATCTATACCTCATTATTGTAATGATGTGTCCTGTGTCCCAGTCGTCATTTATATTCCCTGTGTCCTGGTCGTCATTTGTGTCCCGGTATCCTAGTTTGTAATTTCTCTTTGAGTGTCCCGGTCGTCATTTATATTCCCTGTGCCCCGGTCGTGATTTGTGTCCGGTGTCCCAGTCTGTAATTTCTCTTTGAGGTTCCCTCTGTCCCGGTCGTCATTTGTGTCCCGGTATGTAATTTCATCAGTTGACAAACATGACGTCAGTCAAACGCCACCCCAACACCTAGTTGGTGGGGCGCTTTGCGCCCCCCAAGCCCCCCACGCGCGTAAGTCGTTACGCGCCATATTAGTTACGCGCCATTGTAGTTGTGTCCCTGTGTCCCACCTGTGAATAGATATATATATATATATATATATATATATATATATATATATATATATATATATATATATATATATATATAGATATATATATATGTTTTTAACTACGTAAAACATGCGAATATACAACATTCTTCGCTGTCCCATTGTCTGTGCATATAAATAGATTTTCAGGTTTAATGACTCTTAAACATGCAACATATAATTGTCCATGGGAAAAACGATCCGTATTCAGATCTATACCTCATTATTCTAATGATGTGTCCCTGTGTCCTGGTCGTCATTTATATTCCCTGTGTCCCGATCGTCATTTGTGTCCCGGTATCCCAGTTTGTAATTTCTCTTTGAGTGTCCCGGTCGTCATTTATATTCCCGGTGTCCCGATCGTAATTTGTGTCCCGGTCTGTAATTTCTATTCGAACAATCCCTGTGTCCCGGTCGTCATTTATATTCCCTGTGTCCCGGTCGTGATTTGTGTCCGGGTGTTCCAGTCTGTAATTTCTCTTTGAGGTTCCCGGTCATCATTTATATTCCCTGTGTCCCGGTCGTCATTTGTGTCCCGGTATGTGATTTCATCAGTTGACAAACATGACGTCAGTCGACAAACAACTTCATGACGCATACAGCTCAATCCTTAAAATGACGTCAGTCGACAAACATGACGTCACTCGACAGACACACACACACACACACACACAGACAACTTATTTTTATATATATATAGAAGATATATATATATATATATATATATATATATATATATATATATATATATATATATATATATATATATATATATATATATATATATGCATATGTATAGCTGTATCAAATTTCATATTAATCAAATATCAAATAATAAAAACATTAATAAATCTCATCCAGCAATGCGAAGCTCAAAAAATATGTTTTTAATTATTTGGATAATTCATAATTTTTCTATTTTTGTCAAAAGCAATTTGCTTCAAGTTTCCAATTTTTTAATCATTTTGATTATAACATGGATTCCTTTCAAATGTGGGGCCTGATTGGGTCCAATCGCTAGAATTACCTTTTATCTGGCCCTGCTCATAGGCTATGTCCGATAATATTTGCTGCTATGTAGGCAATGCTTAAACTGCTTTTATTGTACACATTTAGCCACGAAGGGTTTTTTCTGTAGCCCAGTCGTGTCGAGAAACTTAGCAAGTATGCTATCTTCTTGGTGTGGGGTCTTCCAGGGTTTTTATTATTTTTTAGAGATAACATTTTTACTATTAAACCTGTCGGAATAATATTTCGATTTTAGAGTCGATTACAAATGACAATTTTTCCTCAATGAACACATTCTTAAATACGGTTTCAAAATTTTGGTTACTGTGAGTTGAAATTCATTCTTTACATAAATTTTAATTTTACTGAATCTTATTTCACTTTTCTGTTACTGTTTTTATTTACCTGTACTTGCTTCATTTCGATTCAATTTGGTTCGGTGTTCCGTTTTAGCTAGTTCCTGCCTTAGTAGGAGCAACTTCAACAGGGAAAGGCCTGGAGTTCTTGAATTTCAGCAAGTTATACTCTTCTCTGAAACTAATTGCTGGAGAAGTGAGGATGACGAGTGGATGGAGGAACTGACTCTCTGCCTAGATGGCTATTTTATATAAATAGCAGTATCCAAACAGCCTCTTGTGGAGAGCTTCGTGTCAAAATTAAGATCGGCTGAAGAATATCTTCTGAGCTGAACAGCTAATTGCTCCTTTAAGCCATTGATTTAATTGGACATAGTACTAGTATCCTGAGTCGAAAAAATACCACTGTAGTTCCTTGACCATCAGCATAGCTTCGTTTGCCGAAACATGATTATACCCTCTAGCTGTCATAGTTTGTTTGTCCAAACGAGTGAAGAACCTCAATGACAGCTTCCAAAATGGACCGCTCGTAGCTGTAAAGTTCGAACCCTCTGGTTTTAGTATCATGAAAGTCTCGATCCATGAAGTCACGCGCTGGCCCTTTTTGGTTACAATGTGTTTCTATCATGGTAAGTTTGCTGTCCCATCAAATGTTCATATCCTTTGTGATGGATGGACTGGGATTCTATGTCTTGTAGATGGCTTCAAAAAGATCATGGGATTTTGAATGTACTTTCTGGATTCTAACCGGCATTCATATTTTTACCAGTGCTGCTCCCAGCTTCAATACTTCGCTAGAGACGGCTCTTTGTCTAGGTACTGAGTTCTTGCTATTGCTGTCGACGTCATGATTATTTAATTCTGAGCTGCTATCATCATTCTTACTGTACTGCATTCAGTGTACTCCGTTTCTCTGAAGATTTATCTACTTACCAAGACTATTCAAAACGTCAAAACCCAACTAGACTGCTTTAGTTGATATAATTGTAAGACCACTTTAATGTTAGAGTAATTTTTGAAGTAGCAAATCTCTCCTTCAGAACAGTTAAAGATAGTGGTATTCGTGATATGGCAAGTATCGTGAATACAAGAAAACTCGCTAGTCTGTGCTATGATGTTATTTGTAATCAAAACAGAGAAAATAAAGAAAAGTGGGTCTGAAAAATAGAAATTGCAAAAACGATAAAAAAAACGGAACAAAAACAGAAATAGCACTGAAAAAATCGCTGCCCGTCTTCGGCATATTTTTTTTTAGTTTTCTCTGAAAAATAACAGAACAAAAAATTGTGGAAACAAAACAGAAACGGCGTCGAACCCTAATTAATAAATATTTGGCTTACCATCTACTGCAAAAGCAATTAGTTAGCATTCTATTGCAGGACTTCAAGATAAGGTTATGTCCGTCTCAAAATGGCACCCCTTTGCCAAGAATCGCCTTATTTATGCAAACGGAGAACTTCATCGCTTACCTAGTAGTATTTCTTCGGTTTTTGAGAAGATGCAGCCTTTCCAAAAGCCATTATTACGCTGGACTCAGAGATATTTTTGCCAAAAGAGGACCAATGGGTGATGAATCTATGCATTCTTTTGTTAAAAGAAGGTAAGGTATTTTATAACAGTTCTGATAGCAGGGGATGTTTTATTCTTCTCAAGATTCTGTTCTGATCCATAAAAAGGGCCTATCTGTAAAAATTTCCTAAGGAACCAGGAGACTCTTGGTGGCAAGTTGCGCCCATATTTTTGCTATGCACCCTTATAAGTTGTTATATATAGTAGTGAGTCTCTCCACTTCTATATGAGCTATAGCAGTGTATTAAACTACAGTAATTAAGGAACACGTTTCGCTGCTGCAAACTAGGAGCATCAGATGGGGAAGTAAAACTTCCCTGTACTAAGATTATGCTGATGATTTAAGCATCCTAGATGAAAGTGATCGGAAAATGAATGAACTTTTATTGATTTTGTGAGTTCAGGGTGCAAGAATAGATTTGAAAATTAATGTTAAGAAGACTAGACTATAATCTTAAGACTTGAAAAGACTCAGCATTTAGGCTAAGAATAAGTAAAAGTGGATGAAGGTTTGTTAGATGTTAAATTGCTTATGGATTGTTTTGGGTACCCGATTGACTAACCGTATCTCAAGCAGTAGACTGCATGAAAAGTGTGGTTCAATCCTGCTTTCTAGGGCTATAATTAGAGAAAGGCTGAGATAACTAGAGCACGTTCGGCAGATGAAGGGTGACAGATTGCCAAAGATTATGCCTATACCCAAAGATTGCCTATACCCAATTGTGAATTACCAGAAATCTTCTTTGTCTGAAATGGATCTGGTTGGGAGATTAAATAAAAAAACTAGTTTTTTTAACTGAAAGTATGGAGCGAAATTAAAACTTAAAACGAACAGAAATTACTCCGTATATGAAATGGATTGTCCCCTCTGCAATCCCTCGCTCTTTACGCTAAAGTTTTTAATTGTTTTAAAAAGTAGAATTGTGGCAAAGAGTCAAACTTTAGCGTAAAGAGCGAGGGATTGGGGAGGGGACAACCCATTTTATATACGGAGTAATTTCTGTTCGTTTTAAGTTTTAATCTTGCTCCTTACTTTCAGTTAAAAAACTAGTTTTTTTTATTTAATTTCTGAACGTTTTTGAATTAATGCATGTTTGATTTTAGCTCTCTGCACATAAATTATTAAAGTGAAATTTGTATATCAATTCTTTTTTTTGGCTAAATGGCTTTTTCTTAGTTTTGATCAGACGATTTTGAGAAATAAGGGGTGGGGAAGGAGGCCTAGTTGCCCTCCAATTTTTCGGTTACTTAAAAAGGCAACTATAACTTTTAATTTTTAACGAACGTTTTTGTTAGTAAAAAATGTACGTAACTTAAGAATTAACTTACGTAACAAACTTTTATATTCTTATATTTGTATTGTGTATACGAGGGGGTTTGTACCCTCGTTAATACCTCGTTCTTTACACTAAATCGTAAGTTTTGTCCATGACCCCTGAATCAAAAAGGCCGTAGAATAAATAGTTGAAATTACTAAAAATACTTTAGTATAAAGAGCGAGGTATTTATCTCCTCCTAAATACCTCGCTCCTTATGCTAAAGTTTTTTTTAGAACCCCTCATATGCGTAATAATCTCTGTTCGTTTTAAGTTTCAATGATACTCCTTACTTTCTATTGAAAAGACGTTTTCATGTTTGTTTTTATGGCACTTGGTATTAACCAAGTGACATATAGCAATCGCCAATTCTGTCAGTCTGTCTGTCGGTTTGTCGGTCTGTCTGTCTGTCGGTCCCGGTTTTGCTACTTTAGGCACTTCCAGGTAAGCTAGGACGATGAAATTTGGCAGGCGTATCAGGGATGGGACCAGCTTAAATTAGAAATAGTCTTTTTTCCAATTTGACCATCTGGGGGGGAGTGGGGGGCCGGTTAATTCGGAAAAATTAGAAAAAATGAAGTATTTTTAACTTATGAATGGGTGATGGGATCTTAATGAAATTTGATGTTTGGAATGATATTGTGTCTCAGAGCTCTTATTTTAAATCCTGACTGGATCTGATGACATTGGGGGGAGTTGGAGGGGGGGAACCTAAAATCTTGGAAAACACTTAGAGTGGAGGGATCGGGATGAAACTTGATGGGAAAAATAAGCACAAGTCCCAGATACATGATTGACATATTCGGAATGGATCCGCTCTCTTTGGGGTAGTTGGGGGGGGGGGTAATTCCGAAAAATTAGAAAAAATGAGGTATTTTTAACTTACGAACGGGTGATCGGATCTCAATGAAATTGGATGTTTAGAAGTATATCGTGTCTTAGAGCTCTTATTTTAAATCTCAACCGGATCTGGTGACATTGGGGGGGGGAGTTGGGAGGGGGAAACCTAAAACTTGGAAAACACTTAGAGTGGAGGGATCGGGATGAAACTTGGTGGGAAAAATAAACACAAGTGCTAGATACATGATTGACATAAACGGAACGGATCCGCTCTCTTCGGGATAGTTGAGGGGGGGTTATTTCTGAAAAATTAGAAAAAATGAGGTATTTTTAACTTACTAACGGGTTATCGGATCTCAATGAAATTTGATATTTAGAAGGATATCGTGTCTCAAAGCTCTTATTTTAAATCCTGACTGGATCTGGTGACGTTGGGGGAAGTTTGGGGTGGGGGAACCTAAAATCATGGAAAACGCTTAGATTGGAGGGATCGGGATTAAACTTGGTGGGAAAAATAAGCAGAAGTCTTACATACGTGATTTACATAATTGGAATGGATCCGATCTATTGGGGGGGGGCTAATTCTGAAAAATAAGAAAAAATGACGTATTTTTAACTTACGAAGGAGTGATCGGATCTTCATGAAACTTCATATTTAGAAGGACCTCGTAACTCATATCTCTTATTTTAAATCCCAACCGGATCAAGCGTAATTGGGGGGGGGGGTATTTGGGGGGGACCGGAAATCTTAGAAAATACTTAAAGCGGTGAGATCAGGATGAAACTGGATGGGAAGAATAAAAACCTGTCTAAAATACGTGACTGACATAACCGGACCGGATCTGCTCTCTTTGGTGGAATTGGAGGGGGGGGGGGTAATTTTGAAAATTGAGGTATTTGTAACTTACGAAAGGGTGACCAGATCTTAATGAAATTTGATATTTAGAAGGATCTTGTGCTTTAAAGTTCTTATTTTGAATTCCGACCAGATCCTGTGACGTTGGAGGGGGAAACCAGAATTCTTGGAAAACGTGAAAATTGGGGTATTTTTATCTTACGAATAGATGATCGGATCTTAATGAAATTTGATTTTTAGAAAGAATTCATGTCTCAGAGCTCTTATTTCAAATCCCGACCAGATCGTTTGTCATTGGGGGGAGTTTGAGGGGAAATCTTGGAAAAACACTTGGAGTATAGGAATCGGGATGAAGCTTGGTGGATAGAATAAACAAATGTCCTTGATACGTGATTGACATAATCGTACTGGATTCGCTCTCTTTGGGGGAGTTGGGGGGAGGGGTTCAGTGATTTGGTGAGTTTGGTGCTTCTGGACGTGCTAGGAAGATGAAAATTGATTGGCGTGTTAGGGAGCTGCACATTTTGACTTGATAAAGTCGTTTTCCCAGATTCGACCATCTGGGGGGCTAAAGGGAGAGGAAAAATTAGAAAAAATTAGGTATTCATAACTTACGAGTGGGTGATCGGATCTTAATGAATTGATATTTAGAAGGACACCGTTACTCAGAGCTCTTATTTTAAATCCTGACCGGCATTAAGCCTCTTATTTTCCTTTTTAAATCAATCTATTGATTCATAGAATTTTGTTAGAGCTCATACCATATGATCTCTTGGCTCTTAGCTCTTCTCGCCTCGTCACAAGTGCCATATGAGCTCTTAGCTCTTGTTTCATTGTTTTTTTTATAATAATACTAGAAAATCCTGCGCTTTTTTCATTAAATTTTTCTTCCCCCGTGACATATTCCTCCTAGGAAAGATCCTCCCACATAGCCCCCTCCCCTCAACCCCACCCCCCAAACCAAAAAAATCCCCCTGAAAACGCCTGTACACTTCCCAATAACCATTACTATATGTAAACACTGGTCAAAGTTTGTAACTTGCAGCCCCTCCCCCAGGGATTGTGGGGGAGTAAGTCATTCCCCAAGACATAGTTATTATGGTTTTCGACTATGCGGAACAAAATGGCTATCTCAAAATTTTGATCCGTTGACTTTGGGAAAAAAATGAGTGTGGGAGCCTAGGTGCCTTCTAATTTTTTTTGTCACTTAAAAAGGGCACTAGAACTTTTCATTTCCGTTAGAATGAGTCCTCTTGCGACACTCTAGGACCACTTGGTCGATACGATGACCCCTGGGAAAAAAAAAATAAATAAATAAACACGCACCCGTGATTTGTCTTCTGGTAAAAAATACGAAATTCCACATTTTTGTAGATAGGCGCTTGAAATTTTTGCTATTAAGTTCTCTGATACGCCGAATACGATGGTGTGATTTTCGTTAAAATTGTATGACTTTTAGGGGATGTTTCCCCCTATTTTCCAAAACAAAGCAAACTTTCTCAGGCTCGTAACTTTTGATGACAAAGACTAAATTTAATGAAACTTATATATTTAGAATTAGCATGAAAATGCGATTCTTTTGATGTATCTTTTAGCATCAAAATTCCGTTTTTTAGAGTTTCGTTTACTATTGAGCCGGGTCGCTCCTTACTACAGTTCGTTACCACGAACTGTTTGATATTAGAATAGAAGAGATTCCAGTATACCTTATTTTACAGATTTTTGTAGAGATTCTAGACTCCACTTGAATTTACAAAAAAAAAGTTTATGTAGAAAGATAAGTCACTAAGGCTTTTAGGGACTCATTATGCAATGAGGAGCTTGACTAGAAGAAAACTGAACTGCAACAAAAAAACAATAGACAGGTGTACTTTATTAGTCTTACTTGAAATACATTTAAAGCTCATCAAAGCTAGTATCAATCAAGGAAACTGGCTCTAATTTTGCTTTCGTTTAATTTCTATGAATTCGTAAATATACCAAATTTTAAAATATTATGTTGTTCTTTTCTTCTAAATGGTCATATTGGTCATTGAAAGAAACGGAAATTGTTTATTCATTCCCCACATTTTTTTTTCGGTAGCAAATATCAATATAAAACTTGTTCATGCAATAGTTCAGTAAGTCCTTTTGCTTCAGGATCTTTTTGTATATTAGGATTTCTTTGTTCAATGTGTTAGAAGATTTGAGCTGGTGAATGTCGAAACGCTTCAATAAAGTAAGTCATACCTTTTTCGTTTGAGGAATTTGATTACCAAGAATTTGTTCTATTATATGTCAGTTAAGCCTTAACCTGGCAATATTTTCTTAGTCACTTCGATCTACCTGGTTTACATTATCGTGGCAATACTTCCTTTGAGAAAAACCTTAATATAGGATTTCTGACATAACTTCAGATTTATGAAAATGTCTGATATGACATTTAGGCCTAAAAGCAATGCTATTTCCCTGTTCTATATGTGCTATGAGCTAAAAGGGTTAAAGCAGTGCCCGAAATATTTGGTGTATCATGTTGAGTAACAACCATGAAAGGACTTTATTAGAACCATAACTCATTTTTGGAAAATTGGTCAGTTATACCCTTCTTTTGCGAACACACTATATAGTACTACTATCTCTAGTAAAGGGATTTGAAAGCACAAACTTGAGGACCTGTACACGGAAGACAGAAAGATAGTTACTCACTACTTTTAGCAGCTACTCTACAACTTTAAAGTAGTTACTCACTTTTAAATGTTAGGCAAAAGAGCTATGCTCGTTTCATTTGTCTATGTAACTGAAAAGAGTAGGATATAATATTTATGTTTCAGTATGTTATCATGTTTAACTTTTTAAATATGTACTTAGTAACTATCTGACTTCCGATGTTTTGTGACGTTAACAAAAGTAGTAACCAGTTTGGTCATGAACATGCTTGTTTTGTGGTCACGAAAATTGAAAGTGCCCACGTAAAAAGCTAGAGCGTAACCTAAACCAAAACCGGTTTTAGGAACCAATATTTAAATGATGTGTTTTCCATTCAATCTGCAGCCATATACCTCTTGGGTCAAATAAAACCATATTCTATCGTGTTTTTAATTTCTGTACAACAATGGCTATTCAGGATATATTGGGACCAGCTTTTGTCTGAGTTTCAGTAGTATTTGTAGTATTTTGTAGTTTATTTGTAAAGTAATATGCTTGTGAATGTTTATGGTTTAAATTTAAATTTTTAATATGACACGTTGTTCATGTAAGATGTTCTTCTACGTAGTTTCAAATTATTGGTCAAACAAATTAATAACCCTGCAAACTTCGCCATAAAAGAAAAAAACAAATAAGTACAATACCAGATATTCTCTTGACCAGGGCTGTCACCGAGCATTTTACAGTATCCAAAGAATCACTTGAAAAAAAACCTAAGGTTTGAAAGATACTAAATAATAATGCTACTGCAACACTATGCAGCCTGAGTCCAACGCAGCAGCGCCGCTCTTTCTCCATCCCAATCTATTCAAAGCCTGTCTCTTTGCGTCCTCCCAAGAACTATCAATTTCCTTTAAATCTTTTTTTACGACTTCTCCTCATCCCATTCGGGGACGATGTTCTTTTGGTTTTACTCTAGGCGGACAGCTGAAAAGTATGATCTTTAGCAATCTGTGATCCTTCATCTGCAAAATGTGTCCTATCCATATCAACCTTTCTCTTATTATAGCCCTAGAAAGTGGGACAGAACCACATTTTCGTAGATCTGACTCTTTGAAATATGGTTAGTCAAAGGGGTACCTCAAATGATCTCTATACACTTCTTTTGGAAAGCATGTCTTGGAGAAAAATGTAATGACTGGTAGTCTTGCCCCTCACTAATCATTGAAATTGTCAGGAGAAACCTCAACTTTTCTCCCACATCTTAAAATTCTATATAAGAGATTTTGCACCTTTTTAATAAACATTTGAAAGAAATTTTCTAACCGTAATAGGGGAGCGAGAGGTAAAAGTAAATTAGTTATTTTTTTAGTGGTATTACTAGTTTATTTAGTTTTAAAAAAGATTAAATATTACAGGTTCGGACCAGATGTGGCTGAATATTTGATTGACCCGCTAGTACGTGGTATATGCGCTGGTGACTGTCGGGAAATTTCTGTCAGCTTCTTGCTCAAAGAACTGAAAGAGACAGAAATGAAGAGTAGATCAATCATGCTATCAACGGCAAAGAAACTTTTTATGAAAAAGAAAAGCGAAGGTTTGTTTACGAATTTATTTTTTTCTGCTGCTTAACCATTACTATCCTTTTGTAGTTAGCATAGATGATGTATAGTAATAAGCTCGGTTGTTTCGGCGGGTTAAATGATCTTTGAAGTAAAAAAATATTTATTATTTGTTATTAATCGTTGCTAAGTGAGACATGGGTCTCCAATTTGAGTTTAGGTCTCCCAGTATTTGGGGAATCAGGGTGTAAAAGAAGTTTTCTGTAATATTATACTAGTATATAGTTAAAGAAGTTCTTTTTAGAGTTAAGTGAGTTCTTAATAGGGGTTGAATGAGAAATTTGAGACCTTTTATGAAAATTCAGGGTTTGTGTACATTTTCTCTATATCTGGGTTTTTTTATTAAAGTTTAAGGTCAGTTGTCTCATCTACTAACTTTAAAAGGAGAAAAAGCACTTTTCAACAAAAATATTGATTTGCTATTTGTATTTTAAGGAAGTGAAGTAGAAAATTAATTTTAAATCTGTTTTGTCAGTGACAGTTTGTCCCTTCCTGGCGGTGCTGAAACTCTTGTTTTCCCATTTGTACACTCTTGGATATGTTGTTGCAAACCAGGAATGTCAGAACTGCAAAACACTGTAATATTCAGGAAAAATATTGCTTTCTTGGCAAAAAAGGACCGTCTTTTAAATCGTTAGCGTCGCTAGGAAAGACTTTTATTATTAGTAGTTTTGAATCCAAGTTAGATATGGCTTCTAGTCAGTAGTGACTTCGATTCATTCTGTAACGCTTAAAAGACGTATAAGAAAACAAAACACTAAAAGATCCCATATGTCTTATGTGCTAAGCAGGGCAACATTGCTATTGTCAAGAATAGATGAAGAAACGATAAGTACCGTCTTATATTGTAATGCTAACATTTAGATCAGCTGACTTGAGCGCCTCTTACAGTAAATAGTATTAATAAAGATAGGAAAAGACCTTTAGGCTGCATTTTGGGAATTAATAAATGTTTCAAGACATCTAATTGTCTTCTATAGAATTAACGCTAAGAACTTTATTACCTCATTGCAACAAGGTATTTTAACGTTACTACCTCACTTTCCTTTGAAATGGTAGGTTACAGTAGAATGTATAAGATTGCTACTATCTCTTTGTGACTAACTTACTGAAGAAAAGGCACAGTGCTTCTCAAAATTACTCTTTACCGAAAATGCCCATGCAAAAAATGTTGATTTTGTTATCCGTACTGCAGTAAGACACGGTAGTTGCCAGTAGTAGCCTATCTGCAAATATACTTTTTTTAATATTTTCATTAGTTCGGGCCATCAAAGCGGGTCCAGAGCGAGTTTGACCGTCAGTTGGTATTTCATACGTTTAAAGCGGAAAACATACTCTAAATACTTCAGTTTCCTCCATCACACCATCCTTGTGGGTTATTTTTAGTATTCCCTGGGTTTCTGTGGCTGTTATCCCGAGCTGGAAGACAAACTTCACTGTCGCGCTGTTCTCGAAAATTAGCTATCACAAAAAACGACGAGCACCCAAATAAATAATGACGCTAATTTCTATACAAACAGAATGCTGCCTTCTACAGAGACAGCAGTCGGAGCATTGATTGATGAAAAGTGGCTCTGTACGCTCTTACCTCTGAAACCTGGTACTAAAGATGCTCCGTCCTCTACAATATCAGTTTGGTTTCTTTTGGGTACCCCCTCGTAGTTTGTTGACCCATGCCGAGCAATTAAAAAAAAGAAAAGACAATAATAGGTTTTGACAAAAGCGATCATCAAAACACATATCTTACGTTCTGCTTAAATACGAGGAATATCTGTGCGGTTCCTGTCACATAATTGGCCACTGACTATTCAATAATATACCAAGATGGATTTACTAAAAGCCCTAAAGTTTGTATAGATCTCAAAGTTTGTATGGAAAATCTCAGCTCACATTGCAGTTAACGGTCGATTTTTTTCTCTTGATATTGTTGGTGCGTGAACAAAAATTCTGCAACTTGTTTTATTTTTATAATTTTCATAACCAGGAGACAAAAAATAAATAAAATAGACAATCATGTCATTCTTTCTACAGAAAGGAATAAAAGTTGACATTTGCCTGCGTATGAGACATATAATGACGAACTTGATATTACAAGGAATGAACATTTTTTGTGAAACTAATTTGGATTGCTGTTACATATGATCGTTTTGTCTTTTAGAGTCAGCGCGGAACGACAGACTTAGTAAAGAGCGACTCATCTCCTTTATATATCATTTTTTTCTTCCTGTCCACTCTGTATAGAGCAAATTCTGTGTTAGCCATTTCACTCAGAACGATATACCTCTAAGGGGGTGGGGGAAGCCTCAGGAGAAAGGGCCCAGGCTATGAAATATGCTTGTTCATAATAGAAATACATAAATAGGATAAGTGGGTATGTTGCAGCTTCTTATAATTGGAGTCATGTAAAGAATCCAGATCTTTAGGATTGGTGGTATAAATTTACAGTATATCTAAATTAATCAAAAAGGAAGCGAAATTTCTAATTTGTCTTTTGTTTCTTAAGGTTGTCAGTGCTTAATACGATAATGGACTTTAAGGTAACAATTACGCATGAATACCAACAAAAAAAAGTTTTATTCGTCAACAGAAAACTTGACAAATTCTCAGAATAAAATAATTCTTTGTAAATGTGAAATTTATGCAGCAGTCTTATTCTTTTAGAAAAGAAGTCCAAGCCCGAGCTTGCTCGTAAAGCTGAACATGAAGGGTGGAGCGTTTGGAGCCTACAAGGTGGCCTTGAAACATTTATTGACTCAATGGTTGACCACCTGTGTAACAATGGAGATGAAATCAAGTACGACACAAAAATTACGTCAATAGAACTGGAAGGCAAGAAAGCTCGAATAAAGATGGAGAGTTGAGAGGAAATTGAAACTGAGCAGCTTATTATTGCAATACCGGCTATTTCATTAGCTCCACTTTTAAAGAAGAATCACCCTGGAGTATCTAAAATTCTTCAAGATATTAAATGTGTTACCGTTAGTAAGTTTTTATATTCCAATATAATGCTTTTGGAGAAACCAACAGATAAATTTTATGACAAGTAATTTACTTTGTGTTGTTATTAAATAAAAAAACAAGTTTTTTTAAATGAAAGTAAGGAGCGACATTAAAACTTAAAACGAACAGAAATTACTCCGTACATGAAAGGGGTTTTTCCTCCTCGACACCCCGCTCCTTACGCTGAAGTTTCTTATTGTTTTAAAAAGTAGAGTTGCGAGAAAGAATCAAACCTTAGCGCAAGGAGCGGGGTGTCGAGGAGGAAAAGCCCCTTTCATATACGGAGTAATTTCTGTTCGTTTTAAGTTTTAATGTCGCTCCTTACTTTCATTTAAAAAAACTTGTTTTTTTATTTAATTTCTGAAAGTTTTTGAATTAATGCATGTCTGATTTTGGCTCTCCGTACATAAATTATAACAAGAGCTAAGAGCTCATATGGCACTTGTGACGAGGTCGGAAGAGCCGAGAGCTCATATGGTACGAGGTCGGAAGAGCCAAGAGCTCATTTGGACGAGGTCGGAAGAGCCAAGAGCCAAGAGCTCATTTGGCACTTGTGAGAAGGTCAGAACCTAAAGTTAAACTTTATAGCACAAGATCCTTCTAAATATCAAATTTCATTAAGATCTGGTCACCCTTTCGTAAGTTACAAATACCTCAATTTTCAAAATTACCTCCACCCTCCCAATTCCACCAAAGAGAGCAGATCCGGTCCAGTTATGTCAGTCACGTATCTTAGACAGGTTTCTATTCTTCCCATCCAGTTTCATCCTGATCTCACCGCTTTAAGTATTTTCTAAGATTTCCGGTCCCCCCAACTGCCCCCCCCCAATTACGTTTGATCCGGTTGAGATTTAAAATAAGATATCAGAGTTACGAGGTCCTTCTAAATATGAAGTTTCATGAAGATCCGATCACTCCTTCGTAAGTTAAAAATACGTTATTTTTCTTATTTTTCAGAATTACCCCCCCCCCCCGCAATTGAGCGGATCCGTTCCAATTATGTAAATTACGTATGCAAGACTTTTGCTTATTTTTCCAACCAAGTTTCATCCCAATCCTTCCAATCTAAGGGTTTCCCATCATTTTAGGTCTCCCCACCCCAAACTTCCCCCAATGTCACCAGATCCGGTCAGGATTTAAAATAAGAGCTTTGAGCCACGATATTCTTCTAAAAATCAAATTTCATGGAGATCCAATCACCCATTCGTAAGTTAAAAATACCTCATTTTTTCTAATTTTTCAGAATTAACCCCCCCCCCAACTACCCAAAAGAGAGCGGATCCGTTCCGTTTATGTCAATCATCTATCTAGGACTTGTGTTTATTTTTCCCACCATGTTTCATCCCGATCCCTCCACTCTAAGTGTTTTCCAAGTTTTAGGTTTCCCCCTCCCAACTCCCCGCCCCCATCACCAGATCCGGTCGGGATTTAAAATAAGAGCTCTAAGACACGATATCCTTCTAAACATCAAATTTCATTGAGATCCGATCACCCGTTCGTAAGTTGAAAATACCTCATTTTTCTAATTTTTAAGACTTACTCCCCCCTCCCAACTACCCCAAAGAGAGCAAATAAGTTCCGATTATGTCAATCATGTATCTGGGACTTGCGCTTATTTTTCCCATCAAGTTTCATCCCGATCCCTCTACTCTAAGTGTTTTCCAAGATTTTAGGTTTCCCCCCTCCAACTCCCCCCAATGTCATCAGACCCAGTCGGGATTTAAAATAAGAGCTCTGAGACACAATATCATTCCAAACATCAAATTTCATTAAGATCCAATCACCCGCTCATAAGTTAAAAATACTTCATTTTTTCTATTTTTCCGAATTAACCGGCCCCTTCTCCCCCCCCCCCCCCCCCAGATGGTCAAATCGGGAAAACGACTATTTCTAATTTAATCTGGTCCGGTCCCTGATACGCTTGCCAAATTTCATCGTCCTAGCTTACCTGGAAGTGCCTAAAGTAGCAAAACCGGGACTTTAGGTTTTCCCCCTCCAACTCCCCCCAATGTCATCAGATCCGGTCGGGATTTAAAATAAGAGCTCTAAGACACAATATCATTCCAAACATCAAATTTCATTAAGATCCAAATACCCGCTGATAAGTTAAAAATACTTCATTTTTTCTATTTTTTGCGAATTAACCGGGCCCCCACTCCCCCCCAGATGGTCAAATCGGGAAAACGACTATTTCTAATTTAATCTGGTCCGGTCCCTGATACGCTTGCCAAATTTCATCGTCCTAGCTTACCTGGAAGTGCCTAAAGTAGCAAAACCGGGACCGACAGACAGACCGACAGACAGACCGACAGACCGACAGACAGACCGACAGAATTGGCGACTGCTATATGTCACTTGGTTAATACCAAGTGCCATAAAAATGAAATTTGCATATTAATTCTTTTTTTGGCTCAATGGCTTTCTCTTAGTTTTGATCAGACGATTTTGAGAAATAAGGGGTGGGGAAGGAGGTCTAGTTGCCCTCCAATTTTTCGGTTACTTAAAAAGGCAACTAGATCGTTTATTTTTAACGAACGTTTTTATTAGTAAAAAAAAATGCGTAACTTAAGAATTAACTTACGCAACAAACTTTTATATTCTTATATTTTTGATTATATATATGAGGGGGTTGGTCCCCTCGTTAATACCTCGCTCTTCACACTAAATCTTGTTTTATCCCAATTCTTTAAGAATGACCCCTGAATGAGAAAGGCCGTAGAATAAATAGTTGAAATTATTTAAAAAAAATTTAGCATAAAGAGCGAAGTATTTATCTCCTCCTAAATACCTCGCTCTTTATGCTAGAGTATTTTTAGAACCCCTCATATGCGTAATAATCTCTGTTCGTTTTAAGTTTTAATGCTTCTCCTTACTTTCAATTGAAAAAACTTTTTCATGTTTACAATTTCATTGTTTTTTGTTATAGTAATGCTAGAAAGTCCTGCGCCCTTTTCATTGAATTTCTCTTCCCCCATGAAATATTCCTCCAAGGAAAGATCCTCCCATATAGCCCCCTCCCCTGAACCACACACCCAAACCAAAAAATCCCCTGATAACGTCGGTACACTTCCCAGTAACCATTACTGTATGTAAACATTGGTCAAAGTTTGTAACTTGCAGCCCCTCCCCCAGGGACTGTGGGGGGTAAGTCATCCCCAAAGACATAGTTATTATGGTTTTCGACTATGCAGAACAAAATGGCTATCTCAAAATTTTGATCTGTTGACTTTGGGGAAAAAATGAGCGTGGGAGGGGGCCTAGGTGCCCTCCAATTTTTTTGGTCACTGAAAAAGGGCACTAGAACTTTTCATTTCCGTTATAATGAGCCCTTTTACAACACTCTAGGACCACTTGGTCGATACGATGACCCCTGGGAAAAAAAAACAACAAAAAAACAAATAAACACGCACCCGTGATTTGTCTTCTGGCAAAAAATACGAAATTCCACATTTTTGTAGATTGGACCTTGAAATTTTTTCTTTTGGGTTCTCTGATACGCTGAATGCGATGGTGTAATTTTCGTTAAGATCCTATGACTTTTAGGGGGTGTTACCCCCTATTTTCCAAAACAAGGCAAATTTTCTTAGGCTCGTAACTTTTGATGACAAAGACTAAATTTGATGAAACTTATATATTTAAAATCAGCATAAAAATCCAATTCTTTTGATATATCTTTTAGCATCGAAATTCCGTTTTTTAGAGTTTCGTTTACTATTGAGCCGGGTCGCTCTGTTTGATTAGTCTGTATTGACCACTAGTTGTATACTGTAAGGCAGTGTTTTTTGTTTGAGGCAAAGTCAACATTTTATTTGGGGGGAGGTTCAACATGCCCTTATTAAGTAATTTGTTTACTCTTATAATTTGTTTGCTTACTCTCATATATTGCCCGACATTGATCTTTACGCGGAGCACCTCCCCTCGTTTGATTTGTTGCAAGCTCATTGATCTTAGGCAGCGCAATGGCGCTGCCTAAGTAAAGGACGATCTTTGCACAACGTATTATTTATTTATTTATATTTTTTGTTTTGTTTTAGGCCAAGGCATTGGTCTAATTTAGAAGGAATTGTGGAAGAAACTTCAAAAAGGGCTCATTCGATTGAAAATTGAAAGTGCTAGTGTCCTTTTAATAGTCGAAAATGATTGTAGGGCAATCAGCCCCTCCCACTCCCATCATTTCCCCTAACACATCCAATCAAAATTTTAAAATATTTTGAGATAACTATTTTGTTATAGCCATTTTTTCAGCGTAGTTGAAAGGTTCAGAAATTATGTTTTGAAGATGACCACCCCATCATCGCCCTCGGGGTATGGGTTGTTAGTTATTCCCTAGGGGCATATAAGATGGTTATGGAAAGAGTGGTTGTATAGATCGCGAAGGGGGCTCATTGAATTGGTAATCAAATGTTCTAGTTTCCTTTATAATAGTGACATTGACCGGAAGGCAGCTCTCCCCTCCCCCCTTGCACACACACACGCGTCGTATTTTCCCGAAATACATGCAATTGAAATTTTGAGATAGCCATTTTATTCAAAATATTCGAAAAATCATATAGCAAGGCTTTTAGGTTGAAGCAAACCCCCAGAGCCTGGGGACAAGGGTTGTAAGTTGTGCACTGGGGACATTTAAGTTTTTTATGGAAGGGATGATTGTATAAACTTTAGAGGAGTCTTATTTGGTTGAAAATTGGAAGTTTTAGTTCTCTGTTAAGGGTCAAAAGTGATGGAGGTCAACTATCCCCAACCAATAACTACCCCTTTTCATGAAACGTATCTGATGGAAATTGCCATTTTAAAGCAAATTACTCCAAAGAACATATAACAATGCCTCCAGGGTTGACACAACCCCCCAGAGCCCTGGGGCAAGGGCTGTAAGTTATGTCTTGGGGGCATATAAGGTTTTTATGAAATGAGTTGTTGTATAAACTTCAGACACACAATAAACTTCAGATCATAACCCCTATGCCTTTTCAAGGCCAACATAATTTGTATTTTACTGAAGAAAAAAATTTAATGTTTTCGCTTTTATAACATTCATAAATAAAAAATTATTAAGATTTTAACGAGCAAATATGAGTATATTTATATTAAACTGGCAATGCACATTGATTTGTATTTTTTTTAAGTTAAGTACAAATTATGTTCTGGCCTTGAGAAGGCATAGGGGCAGTGAGCCCTAATCATGTTAATATCTGCTCGTTGTGAGTTTGACTCGGTTACTCATTTTAATTTCTGTCCGTTTTGTGTTTCATCTATTTATTGATGCTGACTTGTGGTGGTTTTACTCTTGGTAAATTTTTTATTTCTATTTTCGTTTATTTTTGGTTTAATGGAGTTTTTGGAAAAAGTTTTTTCAATTATTTAAAAAAAAAATCATTTCTTTATAATCTAATAAGAGGAGTTTCTGTCACAATGTTTCCTCACTTGATCTCATATAACATATAAATAGTCTGTCCTAAGTAAACATGATAGTAAAGTCTTCTTGTGTTTTTGTCCTATACCTGAACCAGGAGTGGCCTTCCATGTATGCTGGGTATCGTCTTAAAATATTTAAAGTTTTTATTAACCCTTCAGTGAAACAGTGGCTATCTGTAGGGCTTTGATCCAGGAGGCCTGGGCGATATCAGTTTGAGAGAATCATAATACTATCTAGAGTAGTCAGGTCAACCATTTGTTGGAAACAAGGTACATTTTCATAGTCATGACTGAAACATCGTATCTTTTAGAAGAAAATAAAAATACCATAATAATTAAAGTACGGTTTTACCAATGAGCACAAAGGTTATCAAAATGCACAAGCTTCGAAGTATTAAAAGCACAAACAAAGCTTTGTGAATAACGTTGTGACCTGAATTAAGCCGGTTTCACTTTTGAAACTTTCACAACCGCTTCCCTGGAGAATCGGGATCTAAGGGGGATGAAGGGAGATGTGAGGAAGTTCTTGTAGATGGTATGGAGGAGGGGGGTCGATCTAAACTTAATGCACAGGTTCTCAGGACGGACAAAAAGCGGGTTAAGTTCAGATGCTTTTAGATAAAAAAAAAGTAAGGTAGTGGGAAATTTACATAGATGATTTGTACTGATCTCTTCTGAATTCATTGAATTTTATTACTTCCTTCTTTTTTCGGAGCAAACAGCGAAATAGCAAAGTGGTGATAGACCCAATCTTGTTTTTTTTTTTTTGAGGGTGTAGATGAGAGCGAATTGTATTTTGTCTTTTGGGTCGGTATCAAGGCTAGAGTAAGTTCTGTGTTTATATAATTTTCTGCAATGTGCCTCTTTTTTGATGACATTTCATACCCCTGCCTGAGTAAACAAATTCTATATCACCTAGTTTCATGCATCCTACCCTTGGGATATGAGTTTCTGAAACTCCTAATAAGTCCAGTTTGAATCGTCTGAATTCGTCAGTCAAAATGTCGATACGATAGTTATTTTTTAACGTCGTAAAATTCCAAGTTCCAATTTTCATGTTTTTTAAATCATTGAAATTATTTTGGCTTCAGGAAAAACAATGGTCCTGGATACCAGTGCAGGGCGGGGACCGACACATCTTCTCAAGTCTACATTGAAGTGCTTAGAGCCGGGCAGCAAGAAGTCCCTGGGACCTCCAGTATGAATGGCTCTTTAATAAAGAAGACAGATAATAAGAAAAAGAACAGAAGGGAGATTGAAAAGGAGGGAGATATGGATGATGTGTCAATGAGATGTGAAAACGAAAGACAGAGGCACAGGAGGGAGAAACAATAAAAAAAAATGCTGGGAAACAGAGACAGAGAGTGAATGGTAATGAAGGTGCAGAAAGGCAGAAGAGAGAAAAACGAAACAAAAGTCAAAGGGAGTGGGACGTAAGAATGTGATCAGAAATATAGGAAGAGGAATAGAGAGATGGAGACATATAAAGAGATGAATACGAATTACCGAAAAGAAAAATCGCGACCGGTGTTAATGGGTCTCGATAGAGATTTTTGATGGAAGAAAAACAAAATGACTAAAAAAATGCGATGTTAAATACAAAAACAAAACTTTCAAAGAAAGGGATTAGAAAAAAAAAATATCAAATGATCAGAATTTAAAACGAAGGAACTGGATAAAAAAAAATCCAAATTCCATCAGAATTCAGCAGATATAGAAAATAAAGTGTAAGAAAAGATTCATAAACATTGAAGGAAACACAAAAAAAAAGTACAAAACTGAAAATAAAAGTAATGATAATTTGGCCTACAAAGCTTTACTTTTTTAAAGCTTTACCGCCCTAAATGCATAGATGACGTATTTACTTCAAGTGACAAATGACAATATTTTCTAACGCATGCTATAAGAATATTTTTGTAGAAACCTAAACAAATATATTTTTTTTTCATTTTCTCGGTGGCAAAATTATTATTAAACTTTTTCTTCCTACCTTGGGATCAAAACATCATAAATAAAAAAATTTCAAGAACACTACATTAGTCTGAACAGTCAAAGGTCTGAAAAATGTGCCACTCCTCATGCCACCTCCTCGGGTAGCACGTTAAGTGTCATCCCAGGGATAAGAGACCAAAATTATGTAAATACCCTGTATAAAGGAGAGGCGTCATAGATATATTTTCAAACTGTTCTGGTAACGAAATGTAAGTAAATAGCAGTCCGTATCAATACTACCCAAAACTAAAAAAAAGGAATTTGAATTCACAAGAATTTCTCTAGCAGGTCAGAGAGACCTATATATGAGGTCAACAGTCCCTACCAACCAAAAATAAAAAATTTGAATCTTTAAACGACAGTACAGGAGCGTGACTTTTTTTTGTTCACTTAATGTTAATTAAGAAAATTAATGTTAAGAAGACTAAGTCAATAAGGTTAGGAATATGTGAAGATGAAAAGGTGACGTTGGGTAACAAAAAAATTGATCAGGTGGGCAGCTTCACTTACCTTGGTAGTATTATTAGTTAAGATGGTGGGAGCAGTGAAGATGTTATAAGTAGGATAACCAAGGCTCAGGGTCTTTTTTTCACAGTTAAAAAAAAGTTTTGAAGAACAGGAAGATAAGTATGCAAACCAAGATGAAAATATTGGAAGGTACAGTGATATCAGTGGTCAAATATGGCTCTGAAGCATAGGTGCTCCAAAAAGCGGATGAAGATATACTAGATGTATTCCAGAGAAATTGCCTATGGATCGTTCTCGGTACCCTACTGACTGACCGTATTTCAAACAGTAGGCTTTACGAAAAATGTTCTTCAATCCCGCTTTCAAGGACTATAATAAAAGAAAGGTTGAGATGGCTAGGGTACGTTGTGTGGATGAAGGATGACAGATTGCAGAAGATTCTCCTTTTCGGCCAACCGTCTAGAGCTAATTGGAAAGCAGGTTGTCCTCTTCTGGGGTGGGAGGATGTCATAAAGAAATATTTATAGCAAATGGGAACTTCCTGGGAGGGTGTAATGAGGAAGGCTTTGAATAGATTGGGATGGAGAAGGAGCTTGCGTAGGTGTGTTGGCCTCAGGTAGCTTGGTGCTGTGGTAAGTTGTAAGGAGAAAAGTTTGAAGGAAAAGTAAATTTTCCCTCAAGAGGTATAATCACTGATGTTTTTTTCCAGGGGTGATCACATCAAACTGGTGGGCGAAGATTGTCGGGAGAGGGCTTGCTATAAGAGATATCTAAGCTTTTTTGCTCTTTTTAGTTAAATGAAGTGATAAAACTAAATCTGAGCACCAATTTCTTCCATTTTGAATTGAAGAACAACAAGTCTCGTCTAAACAAGTAAAAATTACATCAAAAGAAAATTCTGAAACTCAATTCTAAGCCAATCGGGTTAGAACTATGGGTCACTTCTAGAGCCCCCCCCCA
>NW_027062618.1:2576433-2649604 GCF_032884065.1 Artemia franciscana | reverse complement strand
ATATATACTAGCTGTTGGGGTGGCGCTTCGCGCCCCCCCCAAGCCCCCCCGCGCGCGTAAGTCGTTACGCGCCATAATAGTTACGCGCCATTGTAGTTGTGTCCCTATGTCCCACCTGTGAATATAGATATAGATATATATATATATATATATATATATATATATATATTATATATATATATATATATATATATATATATATATATATATATATATATATATATATATATATATATATATATATATATATATATATATATATATATATATATTATATATATATATATGGTTTTAACTACGTAAAACTTGCGAATATACAACATTCTTTGCTGTCCCATTGTCTTTGCATATAAATAGATTGTCAGGTTTACCGACTCTTGAACATGCAACATATAATGGTCCATGGGAAAACAATCTGTATTCAGATCTATACCTCATGATTCTAATGATTGCCCTTGAGCTTTGTTGATGGTGATTGCTAATCGACCATTCCCTGTCCCGGTGTCCCGGTCGTCATTTATATCCCCCTGTTTCCCCCGGTGTCCCCGTTGTAGTTGTGTCCCTGTGTCCCGGTCGTCATTTATATTCCCTGTGTCCCGGTCGTCATTTGTATCCCGGTGTCCCGGTCTGTATATACATTCGTTTTTTAGTTTTGTTTTTCTCCTTTATTTTTTTCCTTTTTTTTTCTTTTTTAGCTTATTTAGTTTTTTAGATTTTTTAGTTTTTTTATTAGTTTTTAGTTTTTTTTTCTTTTTAGTTTTTTTGTAGTTTTTACCTTCTTTTTAGTTTTGTTAGTTTTTTTTTTTACTTATGTCCTGATCGTCATTTATACTCCCTGTGTCCCGGTGCTTTGTTGATTGCTAATCGAACATTCCTTTTGTCCTGGTCGCTTTCTCTTTGAGTGTCGTCATTTATTTTTTTCTTTTTTAGTTCTTTTAGTTTTTACCTTTTTTAGTTTTTTTTAGTTTTTTAGATGAAAATTTTTTTTAGTTTTTTCCTTTTTTTCTTTTTAGTTTTTTATTGGTTTTTACCTTTATTTTAGCTTATTTTTCAGTTTTTTCCTTTTTTTTAGTTTTTTTTATTTTTTATTTTTTTTAGTTTTTTATCTTTTTTTAGTTTTTTTAGTTTTTTTAGTTTTTTAGTTTTTTAGCTTTTTTACTTTTTTTATTAGTTTTTAGTTTTTTTGTAGTTTTTGCCTTTTTTTAGTTTTTTCAGTTTTTTTTTTTAGTTTTTTATTGGTTTTTACCTTTATTTTAGCTTATTTTTCAGTTTTTTCCTTTTTTTTAGTTTTTTTAGTTTTTAGTTTTTTTAGTTTTTTACCTTTTTTTAGTTTTTTAGTTTTTTTAGTTTTTTAGCTTTTTATTTTTTTTATTAGTTTTTAGTTTTTTTTGTAGTTTTTGCCTTTTTTTTAGTTTTTTTAGTTTTTTAGCTTTTTCATTAGTTTTTAGTTTTTTTTGTAGTTTTTGCCTTTTTTTAGTTTTTTTAGTTTTTTAGCTTTTTTATTTTTTTTATTAGTTTTTAGTTTTTTTTGTAGTTTTTGCCTTTTTTTAGTTTTTTCAGTTTTGACGTCACCTGATCCAGTTTTTTCAGGTGACGTCACCTGATCCACGATCCACAGATCCACAGACAACTTATTTTTATATATATAGATAGTTTTTTTTTTTACTTATGTCCTGGTCGTCATTTATACTCCCTGTGTCCCGGTGCTTTGTTGATTGCTAATCGAACATTCCTTTTGTCCTGGTCGCTTTCTCTTTGAGTGTCGTCATTTATTTTTTTCTTTTTTAGTTCTTTTAGTTTTTACCTTTTTTAGTTTTTTTTAGTTTTTTAGATGAAAATTTTTTTTTAGTTTTTTCCTTTTTTTTCTTTTTAGTTTTTTATTGGTTTTTACCTTTATTTTAGCTTATTTTTCAGTTTTTTCCTTTTTTTTAGTTTTTTTTTATTTTTTATTTTTTTAGTTTTTTATCTTTTTTTAGTTTTTTTAGTTTTTTTAGTTTTTTTAGTTTTTTAGCTTTTTTACTTTTTTTATTAGTTTTTAGTTTTTTTGTAGTTTTTGCCTTTTTTTAGTTTTTTCAGTTTTTTTTTTAGTTTTTTATTGGTTTTTACCTTTATTTTAGCTTATTTTTCAGTTTTTTCCTTTTTTTTAGTTTTTTTTAGTTTTTAGTTTTTTTAGTTTTTTACCTTTTTTTAGTTTTTTTAGTTTTTTTAGTTTTTTAGCTTTTTTATTTTTTTTATTAGTTTTTAGTTTTTTTTGTAGTTTTTGCCTTTTTTTAGTTTTTTTAGTTTTTTAGCTTTTTCATTAGTTTTTAGTTTTTTTTGTAGTTTTTGCCTTTTTTTAGTTTTTTTAGTTTTTTAGCTTTTTTATTTTTTTTATTAGTTTTTAGTTTTTTTTTGTAGTTTTTGCCTTTTTTTAGTTTTTTCAGTTTTGACGTCACCTGATCCAGTTTTTTCAGGTGACGTCACCTGATCCACGATCCACAGATCCACAGACAACTTATTTTTATATATATAGATAGTTTTTTTTTTTACTTATGTCCTGGTCGTCATTTATACTCCCTGTGTCCCGGTGCTTTGTTGATTGCTAATCGAACATTCCTTTTGTCCTGGTCGCTTTCTCTTTGAGTGTCGTCATTTATTTTTTTCTTTTTTAGTTCTTTTAGTTTTTACCTTTTTTAGTTTTTTTTAGTTTTTTAGATGAAAATTTTTTTTAGTTTTTTCCTTTTTTTCTTTTTAGTTTTTTATTGGTTTTTACCTTTATTTTAGCTTATTTTTCAGTTTTTTCCTTTTTTTAGTTTTTTTTATTTTTTATTTTTTTTAGTTTTTTACCTTTTTTTAGTTTTTTTAGTTTTTTTAGCTTTTTAGCTTTTTTACTTTTTTTTTTATTAGTTTTTAGTTTTTTTTTGTAGTTTTTGCCTTTTTTTAGTTTTTTCAGTTTTTTTTTTAGTTTTTTATTGGTTTTTACCTTTATTTTAGCTTATTTTTCAGCTTTTTCCTTTTTTTTAGTTTTTTTTAGTTTTTAGTTTTTTTAGTTTTTTACCTTTTTTTAGTTTTTTTAGTTTTTTTAGTTTTTTAGCTTTTTTATTTTTTTTATTAGTTTTTAGTTTTTTTGTAGTTTTTGCCTTTTTTTAGTTTTTTTAGTTTTTTAGCTTTTTTATTAGTTTTTAGTTTTTTTTGTAGTTTTTGCCTTTTTTTAGTTTTTTTAGTTTTTTAGCTTTTTTATTTTTTTTATTAGTTTTTAGTTTTTTTTGTAGTTTTTGCCTTTTTTTAGTTTTTTCAGTTTTGACGTCACCTGATCCAGTTTTTTCAGGTGACGTCACCTGATCCATCCACAGACAGACAGACAACTTATTTTTATATATATAGATATATATATATATATATATATATATATATATATATATATATATATATATATATATATATATATATATATATATATATATATATATATATATATATATATATATATATATATATATATATATATATATATTATTTATATATATATTAATATATATATATATATATATATATATATATATATATATATATATATATATATATATAATATATATATATATATATATATATCTATATATATAAAAATAAGTTGTCTGTGTGTGGATCTGTGGATCAGGTGACGTCATGTTTGTTCGCATATGACGTCTGAATTATTTCACACTAATACAAAAGAAGAAAAAACTAAAAAAGGTAAAAACTACAAAAAAAACTAAAAAGAAAAAAACTAAAAAAGCTAAAAAACTAAAAAAAATTAAAAAAAGGTAAAAATCTAATAACTAAAAAAAACTGAAAAAACTACAAAAAAAATAAAAACTAATAAAAAAGCTAAAAAACTAAAAAAACTAAAAAAACTAAAAACAGGTAAAAAACTAAAAAAAACTAAAAACTAAAAAAGAAAAAAACTAAAAAAAAGGAAAAAACTGAAAATAAAAGAGAAAAAGAAAACTAAAAAAATATGAATAAATATATATAAAAATAAGTTGTTTGTGGGTTATGTCTGTCTGTCTGTCTGTCGAGTGACGTCGTGTTTGTCCGCATATGACGTCTGAATTATTTCACACTAATACAAAAGAAAAAAAAAATAAAAAAGGTAAAAACTACAAAAAAAACTAAAAAAGCTAAAAAACTAAAAAACACTAAAAAAAGGTAAAAAACTAAAAACTAAAAAAACTGAAAAAACTAAAAAAAGGCAAAAACTAAAAAAAACTAAAAACTAATAAAAAAAACTAAAAAAGCTAAAAAACTAAAAAAAACTAAAAAAACTAAAAAAAGGTAAAAAACAAAAAAAACTAAAAACTAAAAAAGAAAAAACTAAAAAAAAGGAAAAAACTGAAAAATAAGAGAAAAAGAAAACTAAAAAAATATTAATAAATATAAAAAATATAAATATAAATATAATATAAATTAGCAATCAACAAAGCACCTAGACACAAATGACGACCAGGACATAAGTAAAAAAAAAAACTAAAAAAACTAAAAAAATGGTAAAAACTACAAAAAAACTAAAAACTAATAAAAAAACTAAAAAATCTAAAAATCTAAATAAACTAAAAAAGAAAAAAAAGAAAAAAGGAAAAAAATAAAGGAGAAAAACAAAACTAAAAAACGAATGTATATACAGACCGGGACACCGGGGATACAAATGACGACCGGGACACAGGGAATATAAATGACGACCGGGACACAGGGACACAACTACAATGGGGACGCCGGGGGGCACAGGGGGATATAAATGACGACCGGGACACCGGGACACAAGGAATATAAATGACGCCCAGGACACTCAAAGAGAAATCACAGACTGGAACACCGGGACACAAATGACGACCGGGACACAGGGAATATAAATGACGACCGGGACACAGGGACAAACTAAAAAAACTAAAAAAATGGTAAAAACTACAAAAAACTAAAAACTAATAAAAAAACTAAAAAATCTAAAAATCTAAATAAACTAAAAAAGAAAAAAAAGAAAAAAGGAAAAAAATAAAGGAGAAAAACAAAACTAAAAAACGAATGTATATACAGACCGGGACACCGGGATACAAATGACGACCGGGACACAGGAATATAAATGACGACCGGGACACAGGGACACAACTACAATGGGGACGCCGGGGGGCACAGGGGGATATAAATGACGACCGGGACACCGGGACACAAGGAATATAAATGACGCCCGGGACACTCAAAGAGAAATCACAGACTGGAACACCGGGACACAAATGACGACCGGGACACAGGGAATATAAATGACGACCGGGACACAGGGACATAACTACAAAGGGGACGCCGGGGTGCACAGGGGGATATATAAATGACGATGGCGACTCAGGGAATGGTCGATTAGCAATCACCATCAACAAAGCTCAAGGGCAATCATTAGAATCATGAGGTATAGATCTGAATACGGATCTGAATATATATATATATATATATATATATATATATATATATATATATATATATATATATATATATATATATATATATATATATATATATATATATATATATATATATATATATATATATATATATATATCTATCTATATTCACAGGTGGGACATAGGGACACAATGGCGCGTAACTAATATGGCGCGTAACGACTTACGCGCGCGGGGGGGCCTGGGGGGGGCGCGAAGCGCCCCCACCAACTAGGTGTTTTGGTGGAGCGAAGCGCCACCCCAACAGCTAGTATATAAATATATATATATATATATATATATATATATATATATATATATATATATATATATATATATATATATATATATATATATATATATATATATATATATATATATATATATATAAAAATAAGTTGTCTGTGGATCTGTGGATCTGTGGATCAGGTGAAATAAAAAAGCTAAAAAACTAAAAAAACTAAAAAAAGGCAAAATCTACAAAAAAAAATAAAAACTAATAAAAAAAATAAAAAAGCTAAAAAACTAAAAAAAACTAAAAAAACTAAAAAAAGGTAAAAAACTAAAAAACTAAAAACTAAAAAAAACTAAAAAAAGGAAAAAACTGAAAAATAAGCTAAAATAAAGGTAAAAACCAATAAAAAACTAAAAAAAAAACTGAAAAAACTAAAAAAAGGCAAAAACTACAAAAAAAACTAAAAACTAATAAAAAAAAATAAAAAGCTAAAAAACTAAAAAAACTAAAAAGCTAAAAAAAGGTAAAAAACTAAAAAAAACTAAAAACTAAAAAAAAACTAAAAAAAAAGGAAAAAACTGAAAAATAAGCTAAAATAAAGGTAAAAACCAATAAAAAACTAAAAAAAAACTGAAAAAACTAAAAAAAGGCAAAAACTACAAAAAAAACTAAAAACTAATAAAAAAAATAAAATAGCTAAAAAACTAAAAAAACTAAAAAACTAAAAAAAGGTAAAAAACTAAAAAAACTAAAAACTAAAAAAAAACTAAAAAAAAAGAAAAAACTGAAAAATAAGCTAAAATAAAGGTAAAAACCAATAAAAACTAAAAAAAAAAAAAAGCTAAAAAACTAAAAAAACTAAAAAAAACTAAAAAAGGTAAAAAACTAAAAAAACTAAAAACTAAAAAAAAAACTAAAAAAAAGGAAAAAACTGAAAAATAAGCTAAAATAAAGGTAAAAACCAATAAAAACTAAAAAGAAAAAAAGGAAAAAACTAAAAAAAATTTTCATCTAAAAAACTAAAAAAAACTAAAAAAAATTTTCATCTAAAAAACTAAAAAAAACTAAAAAAGGTAAAAACTAAAAGAACTAAAAAAGAAAAAATAAATGACGACACTCAAAGAGAAAGCGATCAGGACAAAAGGAATGTTCGATTAGCAATCAACAAAGCACCGGGACACAGGGAGTATAAATGACGACCAGGACATAAGTAAAAAAAAAAACTAACGAAACTAAAAAGAAGGTAAAAACTACAAAAAAACTAAAAAAAGGTAAAAAACTAAAAAAACTAAAAACTAAAAAAAAACTAAAAAAAAGGAAAAAACTGAAAAATAAGCTAAAATAAAGGTAAAAACCAATAAAAAACTAAAAAGAAAAAAAGGAAAAAACTAAAAAAAATTTTCATCTAAAAAACTAAAAAAAACTAAAAAAAATTTTCATCTAAAAAACTAAAAACTAAAAAGAAGGTAAAAACTACAAAAAAACTAAAAAGAAAAAAAAAACTAAAAACTAATAAAAAAACTAAAAAATCTAAAAATCTCAATAAACTAAAAAAGAAAAAAAAAGGAAAAAAATAAAGGAGAAAAACAAAACTAAAAAACGAATGTATATACAGACCGGGACACCGGGATACAAATGACGACCGGGACACAGGGAATATAAATGACGACCGGGACACAGGGACACAACTACAACGGGGACACCGGGGGGCACAGGGGGATATAAATGACGACCGGGACAGGGAATGGTCGATTAGCAATCACCATCAACAAAGCTCAAGGGCAATCATTAGAATCATGAGGTATAGATCTGAATACAGATTGTTTTCCCATGGACCATTATATGTTGCATGTTCAAGAGTCGGTAAACCTGACAATCTATTTATATGCAAAGACAATGGGACAGCAAAGAATGTTGTATATTCGCAAGTTTTACGTAGTTAAAACCATATATATATATATATATATATATATATATATATATATATATATATATATATATATATATATATATATATATATATATATATATATATATATATATATATATATATATATATATATATATATATATATATATATATATATATATATATATATATATATATATATATATATATATTATATATATATATATATATATATCTATATTCACAGGTGGGACATAGGGACACAACTACAATGGCGCGTAACTAATATGGCGCGTAACGACTTACGCGCGCGGGGGGGCTTGGGGGGGTGGGGCGAAGCGCCCCCACCAACTAGGTGTTGGGGTGTCGCGAAGCGCCACCCCAGCAGCTAGTATATATATATATATGTATATATATAAATATATATTGGGGTGGCGCTTCGTGCCACCCCAACACCTAGCTGGTGGGTGTGCTTTGCATCCCCAATCCCCCCCGCGCGCATAAGTCGTTACGCGCCATTGTAGTTGTGTCCCTGTGTCCCACCTGTGAATACTTATACATATATATGTTTTTAACTACGTAAAACAGGCGAATATACAACATTCTTCGCTGTCCCATTGTCTGTGCATATAAATAGATTGTCAGGTTTACTGACTCTTGAACATGCAACATATAATTGTCCATGGGAAAAACAATCCGTATTCAGATCTATACCTCATTATTGTAATGATGTGTCCCTGTGTCCCGGTCGTCATTTGTGTCCCGGTGTCCCAGTTTGTAATTTCTCTTTGAGTGTCACGGTCGTCATTTATGTTCCCTGTGTACCAACACACTAAATCTTGTTGTTGGACTTGTTGTTGCAACACACTAAAGTTGGTGGGGCGCTTCGCGCCCCCCAAGCCCTTCCGCGCGCGTAAGTCGTTACGCGCCATTGTAGTTGTGTCCCTGTGTCCCACCTGTGAATAGATATATATATATATATATATATATATATATATATATATATACTAGCGCCCCACCAAGCCCCCCCCGCGCGCGTAAGTCGTTACGCGCCATATTACTTACGCGCCATTGTAGTTGCGTCCCTGTGTACCACCTATGAATATAGATAGATTTATATATGTGTTTTGAACTACGTAAAACTTACGAATATACATCATTCTTGGCTTTCCCATTGTGTGTGCATATACAAAGCCTTATGTATTTAAAATGACGTCATTTACCAACATGCATACACACAACTCGTTTTTATATCGATAGATAGATATACATATACAATACAAATTAACTATGTAAAACTTGCAAATAACAACATTCTTCGCTGTCCAATTGTCGCTGCATATAAATAGATTGTCAGGTTTACCGACCCTCGAACATGCAACGTACAATTGTCCATGCGAAAAACAATCATTATTAAGATCTATACCACATTTTTCTAATGATTGACCTTGAGCTTTGTTGATGGTGATTGCAAATGCTAATCGAATTGGGAATTGCAATCTTTTAAATTGAAAAGGCAGATCCCGCGAGAAATAAGAACAGCCTTATCCTCAAAAGGCCCAGTAAAGATTGTGGCCTCAATTACGTTTCCATTGTTTTTTACGGCAAGTCGTGTGCCATTGCAAAGCTTTGGTGGGTTTATATTTCTTAACAGTATTATTGGTACGCCTATTTTTAGTTGTAGCACGTGTGTTCGAAACCCTGAAGATCCACGGAACTGAAAAATTCAGATGGATAATTAACTGCCTCATTTGGTTCGAAGACTGTGTCGACTGATTTTTAAAGGACTGCCTGGTCTCGAATTTTGGTCAAAACAATGTTTTTGATTTCGTTGACGTCTATATTTTTGGGTGCAAGAATCGCTCTTTCACTTGGCCATTTATTATTTTTATAATTTTTTAGAATATTCGAAAATACTTTTTCGATCAATTCATTTTTGGACGTCACTAAATTACAGAATTCAGCAGGTAAGTTGTATACGTCCTGAAATTGAGTCTACTGGGAGCTTTTCGTTTCCAATTGCCAGCAGTTGATCTGAAAATGTTTGACCAGAGTCATCGTTTTGCAATCGGACACGCATATTTGTAGTTAATTTTAATGTTTTTACGTGTGCTCATAAATTAGAATTTTTCAGGCAAGCATTCATTTCGTCTGCAGGGGTTGATCTTGGTATTATATGTAATGTTTGCCTGAAATCTCCCGCAAGCAATATTAATGTGCTGCCAAAGGGTTTCGAATTCCCTCGCAAATCTTTCAAGCATTGATCCAGAGCCTCTAGCAATTTTTAGTGTGCCATTGTGCACTCGTTCCAAATAATAAGTTTGCATTGCTGCAATACTTTACTCATCCCAGATGTTTTGGAAATATTGCACGTGGGAGTTTCTGTAGAATGCAAATTCAGAGGCAATTTCAAAGCGGAATGAACAGTTCTTCCACCAGGCAGTAACGTTGCGGCTATTCTGGACGACGCAACTGCCAACGCTATATCATCTTTCGATCAAATTGATGCAAGAATCAGTTTTATCACAAACGTTTTACTAGTGCCACCTGGCGCATCCAAAAAGAAAATTCCTCCAACGTTGTTATCGACACAATGCATTATCGTATCATAAATGTCTTTTTGTTCCGACGTTAACTTGGAAATGTTATTTTGTACATACGACAATAGATCTGTAACTTTGTTCACGATCCAATTCTACACATGTCGAAACAGCAGCGGTACGATTAGGTGAAGGCATTCCCAAATCCTGAAGAAGTTTGTTTGCCATATATACGCACAAATCTTCTATATTAATTAAACTGTAGTTATGAATTTCTGATGTAAAATCAAAAGTCATATCTGACGTCTCTAACCGTTTTCGATGGAGTATATTTTCGGAATTTCCGATTTATATTTTTCCCATAACTCTGTAGGAGCTGAAGGAGAGCGAGTTTTTAGTATGATTCCAAACAATTCACGAATTTGACTTGGAGTTGACGTTTTGCACGCATCATTGATGCAGTTATCCTAGTGTCGGTCATTCTCCAATAAATTCAGAGCTTGGCATGCACTACGGTAAGTGTCATGTATAGTACCGTTTACAGTTCTCAAATACTCAAAGGACGTCGGACCTTGTACATTCACCACAAGCAGGTTTAGAAAGAAGCATTTATGTTGATTGGGGTGAACGGTGTAGAGTCTTCCTATCGTGGTATATTTGAAGATTCCACGTGTAATACGAAGGCACTTCAGTATACAGCAGTTTTTTTGCAAAAGAATCATTTTTGCATAGCAAAAAGAAAGCAGTTAATTTTGTATCCGGTGGATTCAGGGCTCTTTGTTGCACGTTGGATTCCGAAAAATAAACACGTTGACCACTCTGTAAATGTACCGCTAAGTGAACAACAGCTGGACTACGTTCATGTATTGGAAATGAAAGAATTCGGCAAACAGCTTCATTACTGCTTGTGTATCTTCCAGCCTGATATTGTACGATTTCGTTGATATCTTTGATTTCGGACTGCAAACCAAAAACTGCTATGTCACTGCCTTTATTGACGTATTTACATATGTATTTGATTGCCTTTACGGAGTTACAGTATTCAACGTTTATGTGTGCATTAAATGTTTTTGATAATAATGGAGGATATAGAACAACCCACTGGTTATCTACTTGGGTGGTGGTATCGTTACGCTTCTTTATTATTGCTGTTTTATCGCCATCTTCAGTAGATCTTCTTTTATATCGTGGGTAACCATCATTGCCAGTAATTGTGTTGGGTACTAAAAGTCGAGGATATTACTTTGTGCACCTTCCTTTTGCCATGCATGGTGAATTTTCGTTCAGTGCACCGCAAGGTCCATGTATCATATTTTTTACAACAATATCATATAACTCCTAATCGACATTTTCATCAGGTTTTTCAGCGGAAATCACATCATCAATTTCGTTAGAAGTAATTTTATAATGTAGCCAGATTAGTATATGTGCGCTTGGCAATCTTCGTTTTTGCCATTCCACTGAGTACAGCCAGCACTGCACTGACCCAAACACTTCAAGTTTTACTATGTAGTTTATCAGTGATTTCAACTTTTACCGGAAGACACGGGCCGTAATGTCATGTCTATGAACCGCCGATTTTCCTTGAAGTAAAAGCTGCTGTATCTTGTCCCAAGATTGATTGCATGTAAATGTAATAAATAAATATGGATGACCATAGAGACGAACATACGCAATAGCATCTTGAGCATATTCATGCATATGACGGGGACTGCCAGCATATGACGAAGGTGACAGAGAGGGATAGAGAGAAAGAGAGACAGGGAGATAGAGACGGGGAGTTAGAAAGATAGAGAAAGAGACAGATAGAGAAAAAGAGTTGAGAGCACAAGCGCAATACCAAAATGAAAATACAATCCGCACAATTAAAAAAAAAAAAAAGAGATTTAGAAAGTAAAAAAAGAGATTTAGAAAGACGGAAAGTAAAGTAAAGTGAGTGTTTTTTCAAAGATATTTGATTACTATGGCAAGTTCGATTTGAAACGACAATTCCTACTATGCTTCAAAAATTTCTTTAAAACCTTCTGACGATACATGTTTTTTCGGGTAATTACAGACAAGAATAGGCTGATTTTTCTTCGATGGAATAGCAAAAGACAAGCCACAGGGAATGGCTATCAACACGGTATGACGTCAATTCCCAGCTGAGCTACTCTGGCCTTGTACTCATTGACATAATTATAAATACTGTCATGTAATAGTGTTTACTTTTAATGTCATTTGTGGCTGTAACCTATAATTATGACGGCATTTATAATCTTGTATATACAAATTCCGTTTTGGCAATTGCTTGTAAAAAGATAAGTGTGTTGCATCGTCATTGATTCTAGTATTTCAGCTACTATTGGCTAGATTTGTGTTTTTTAGTACAGCCTCTTTAACCATGATTACAACCAATGATTATGATGTCATTCATCATGTCGTGTATGAAAATGTTGTTATTTGTAAAAATATAGATTTGGTTTTCAATATTCTTTTATTCCTTAAGACACTAGATGTGGCAATTTCCTTCGCAATGAGTAATTGTCACGATAAAAAGGTTCTAATGGTGCACTTTTTAGTTAAATTTGACACCATTTTAAGGAGTTATGGGCTATTTTGTTTCTTAATTTAGGACGTGATCGTCTCTTACTAGGTTACCGCTACCACAGCAACCCTGCGGTATTGGCATCATCATGCATTTGAAGATATATGTAAATATTTCAGTCATAGTGAACTAGAGTTTGTTCTCCCCTATAATGTTTCAGTTACTATGGACCAGAGTTTATTGTTGAAAGAGTTCATAATGAAATTATCTTCGTCCTGGTTGAAAACATTCTTGTCATAAAAATTGGATTTGAGAGAAAAATTTTCAGAAACTTAGATCAGCTGAATGAATGTCCATTGGAATCAGTTTTTTGCCTTGCTATAGGACTACTTTGCGTAATTACTACTACTACAGTATATTATTATCATTATTATTAAGACACATCGATATTACAAATAATTTCACACGAGACTTTCTTACCCCAAGGGATGGATTAGAAAAGATACCCACTACTGGAAACATAGTTGACATGTGATAGCCAATAAAACTTGAAGTCAGTCAACTGATTTTTCTGCATTCAGGGATAGATACCAGAACATCAACATAGGGTTCAATCCTATTTTTATCGTGTATTTTCATGGCAGTTTTTGAAATTAAAAGAACCGATATTTCCTTTCTTTGGAATTGATTGAGGTTTGCATTCCTGCTCTCTTAGAAAAATATCCAGATATTTGGGCCACTCGTGCAAATTGGAGGCTTAAGGAGCAGCCTTTACTTTTAGTATTGGCCCAAGGGATCATGAATACACTCACAAATTTATTTTGGGTGACACTGGATGTAGAAAAAATAAAGAAGGAAAAAAAGAACAATTCAAAGTCAAAACATGAGATAGGGACTGAGACTCACTCTATCAAAGTTTTTGTGGTTTTTGAGCTCTTCTTACTGCTGGGGCTCCGTCTTTTTCTTAGACTTATTGATGTTCTTCCTACTGTAGCTCTATTATTTTGCATCATGACATTCAGCTCAGAAATCAATAAAATGCACAATTCTCAGTTGACTGAACTCCATTGAGCAGAAGGCTTTCGAGAAAACACTAATGGTAGGTGAAAGGATTACAGGCCCTATTATTTTAATTACATTGTTGAAGCAATCTTAAAATTTGTCTCTTTTTTAGGAATAATTCAACACGGTGGTACACCAACAAAATGTAATCAAACTTAAGGGTTCTTTGAAAAGGATTTATAAGATGGCAATTCCTGTCCATATTAATGAACAAAAAAATAAAGGGATGTAGTTAGGGTTGTATATCGGTGGTTCAACCATGACACGTATGTATCTATGCCCAGATTTCAAAAGGTTTTCGAAGAAAGATCCTCCGGATATACATTCCCTGTGTGTAATAGAATTCCTGCCGAATTGCAAGTTGCTGGTCTCCTGTCTTTTAAAATGATCTGTTGTTCTTTCGTGAAGTTTATCCTTCTTCACATGTAAATGTTGGATAACAAAATTATGTAAGCCTTTAAAATTGTAATGTATCCAGTGATAATACTTCATCAAGTCATCTTTTCAGTTTTCAGTACACTCGGGTCTATTAAAAAAAATTATCGCCTCAAAACTAAATACGCGCTATGGCCCTGCATCTCCACTTTTCAATACAACCATGGCCCCTGCCAACAAAATATCCTTACATGTTCCCAGCTTTTCATCCAAAAGTAAACCACTCCAATCCCACACATAGAAAATACTCAATAATGGCTAAAATCACTTATCTATGTAAATTGTTTTTTCAATTTAAACTAAACCAAACAAGAAATTTTTCTTATTCTCTTTGAAAGAACCAAGGGAGCTCCTACCTCTCAATTAAAGTGGTAGGGTATTGTAAGCCTTATCGCAGACGGTGGTAGACTTCTCTTAAACGAAAACTCAATAGATACACAAAAAGGGAAGGTGGATAAACCGTAGATTCAAATCATATACCCAATACAATATTTGAAGAAATAATGCACTTCAATGGAGAGTTAGATTGATAATTGTTTGATTTCATGAAAATATAAACTAGCTCTTCAACACAAAAAAATAGACTAATAAGAAAACAACACGACAACTTTTGAACCCTAAGGTAAGTGGAAAAAATAAACACTTTATAGGCATCTTCATAAACTAACTAGTGTTATTACCCCTTCAGATGAAACAACAGATAAAGAAATGAGACAACATTACTCTAAAGTAAGGTTTTGAACCAATTTCAGCTTTAATTCACCTTTTTAGTCCAAAAATCTGAAATTCAGGAATAAACTTATAAAATGAAGGGGCGTCAGGATACAAGCAGCAACTAGCGGACGTATAAGGTACATGGATGCCAAAATTTTGACATTTAATCCTTCAATTTTTTACAGCTTCTGTAAAATCATTATACAATCCATTGGCAAAGCGTGATAACCAGAATTCTGAGAAGCCTTTAAGGCACTTGCTATCTTGAAGCCATCTATATCTTTCCTCTTCAACTTCTAGTTCAGTTTCCTTAGGTGTAGCTTTTCTATTCAAGATGAACGCCCAGACTGTGTAGCACAATAGGGCTATAAGCCCTAAAACCCAGAAAAGGGCAATGAATCGAGGAATGGGTTTAGATATGGTTTCCCCACCAAAGCGAATAACAATTAGAAACTCTGTAAAAACAATAGTTAGTAGAGTCCAGGACTGACGGCCAAAACTTTTACAACCAGGATCGTCAAGATACTGAAAAACTTCTCGTAGCGCAACAGCACCCCAGAAGAGCATGACTAACAATCTGGCTAAATTCAGCCAATGATCAGGTGGAATCCAAAGAAAAAACTTCAAATAGAAAGTGTTCAATTCTGTTAATAAAAACACAAAAACAATGGTCAATGTAGCTCCCCAACGCCCTAAGCTAGATAAGGGTCTCCATTCAAATTTAATAAAATCATATGGTCCTAACTGAGCAAATATTCTCTTTAGCTTTCCTCTGTAAGTGGGAATATTCCATAACCCTCTCCAATGATACTTTTTCATACTAAAATATTCCAGAGTATACAGGCCACAAACTATTCCAAGCCCATTACAGACTAGAACGTCCATGATCCAATGATCCCACCAACATTCAGAGAAATTAGGAAGCTGGTGCTCTAGTGTGTATTCGAGAATTTCAAACATAACTGATATAACTGTGCACAGCCACCAATCCCTCAAAACAAGAGTCTTTAACAACCAACCAAAAAAATGTGTAGGAACAAAAACATCCAACTTGTTCCGTACATTGTGCCACGGATCATCAGGAATCGACGGGTCATATATAAGACAACTTCCACCATACGATATTTCATCTAATTCTTTACCAAGGTTCTTATCAAAATGCTTAAGCAGTTTTCTTGCATCATTTGGAGATTGAAAGAGAGCAAAGATGAGGGACAACTCATATAGTATACTTAAACAGAAAAATAATCTCCATAGGGCTGGATGGGGCCATCTGAATGGGCCATCTGGCATAATGGTTACACCTAAGGCAATAAAGGCTCCAAGAGCAGCAATGACTCCTCTCGTACTATTGCGATCAGTGTCATTGGTTATAGGTTCAAAAGCTGCATAGACTAGAACAATGACTAGCACAAAGAGAGCTGTGAGGGCTATGAGCTCTCCAAAAAAACGTCATGGTCCCGTCATCAAAATCTGCTTCATATTCCTTTTTTCTCAGAATCCAAATCATGTGATGTTTTCAGTGAAGTAGCACTCTTAACTTCAAGATTATTTGAAGAGTAGGCTTTTGCATTCTAATTTGAACTATCGTGTTGAAAAAAGCATGATATGTTAGCATACAAATTTCAAAAGTTTTAAACTGCTGATAAATGTTTTTGTTCTTCTTGGTCAGATGAATTGTTCGATTATATATAAAGTTGTAGGGAAATATTTTTGTAATTGCTACTTTTTTAATATTATCACGACATTATAAATGTAAATGTAAATGTATTTGCCGCTTGCCAAGTACCATGGCCTGGCCTCTAAATCGGCTATATTTTTTCCTCAAAACTGAAAATATCAGGGTTTCCACTACTGCAGCAACCCTGATGCTAAACGATTTTTTTTCTATTAACAAATAGGGAAAAGGCTATGGCTGTTTCTGAGTTGGAATAGTAAAAGAAAAACCTATCCTAGTACCATAGTACCATATCCTAGTACCAAAAACCTATGTGCCATATCCTAGAAATGCGTTTTCCAAACTTTGAGGCGTGCTTCCGGAGGGAGGAATGAACTAGTCTATGGAGTGGCGCGAATATTAGGCAGGGTTGAAAAAAGGTCAAATTAAATTTAAAATACGTAGTCATGCAAAATATCCCAACCCTTTTAAGACTGACGGGGTTTACCGGCCGGGGCAAAACAAAACCTAAGTTACCATCTTAAAGTAAAATTAGCTAGATTTTATAGATTCCGCGAAATAGTCTTTTCAGGAAGATGATGAATTAGTCAATCATCAGAGACAATCTTGGCGATCAATTAGTTTCTGAAGACGCACTTCGAATTCAAAACTCACCTTAAAATTTGAAGAAGGAATTGAAGTATCCAGAACTACAGACTTAATTGGATGTTTTTAATATGCTGAAGAGAATAACATAACAGACGATCTTGGCGGAAAATTATTTTCTCTAATACGAACTTCAAATTCGGAGTTCACCTTACAAATTGAAAATGAAATAACATAGCTAAAACCGCATATTTAATTGGATATTTTCAATATGTTGAAGGGAATGATATATCTGAAAATGCATTTTTTTTTTGTAAACTTATTCCTTGCAAAGTCACATCTAGTGAAATTGTAATCTAATGGAACTTATTGTAACGAGAAAGCCATATTGTGGAAATAATGCATACAGTGCAATTCAGGACACAGGTGCAAAGTCAATTCAGGACACAAAACTCACCTTCTAGTACTAATCAAAATGAACACCCCTGATATTCTCTAGACTCACTGCATGCTCAACAAAGGAGCTTTTATGCAAGATTAAATTATATAAAAAAAAATTACAATTGAAAATAAGGAGCAACATTATCACAACAATTATTACTTAATATATTACTAGCTGATGCCAGGCGGTGTGGACAATTTGCTGTCTTTTCATATTGAAGTTTTTCAAAGATATATGACTATTAAAGCATATCTAATTTATACCAATAATTTCTACCAAGCTTCAAACTTTTGGTTTTCTTTTTAACGATTTTTAAATTGCGTTAATCCATTGTCAAAATATATTCAAATATTTTTGCAATCACTAGTTTTTTACTCTTTAAACATCTATAATTTGATAAGAGCCTCGATTTTCGCTTTTTGCATATTACTGAAATGAAAGCTTCCTTATATTGCAAAATACTTTATTACAATTCTGATGTAATTTTATTGCAATTTTATTGTAATTTAATTATTGTAATGTAGATTGGATCTAAAAGCTTCTACGGTAGGGCTCGCCGATATATTGAATCTAATAAAGCTATTTTCACTACACCACTTGCTTTTTTGGAAATATTTGCAACAGGTTGTAATAGCCCTGCCACGCGTTGCTTTAGCGCTATACGCCCCAGCGACATGTGAGCAAGGTGCTCATTTTTAACTGCGTTAAATTTACAGAAAAACAAAATATGTATAGACAAAGGAGATGTGCTAATTTCTAACTGCGTAAAACTTGTGGATATACAAAATTCTTCGCTGTTCCATTGTCTTTGCATATAAATAGATTGTCCGGTTTACCGACTACCGAGTTACCGGTTACCGAGTATGGAACATATAATTATCCATGGAAAAAACAATCCGTATTAAGATCGATGCCGCATTTTTCTAATGGTTGCCCTTGAGCTTTGTTGATGATGATTGAAAATGCTAATCGAATTGAGAATTGTAATCTTTTAAATTGAAAAGGCAGATCCGTTGGAATCATGGGAATGCGAGGAATAAGAACATCCTCACCCTCAGAAGGTCCTGTCAAGATTGTTGCCTCTTCTACGTTTTCCAATTTTTTTTCTTTTTTTTTACGGCAAGTCGCTTGCCGTTGCAAAGTTTTGGTGGGTTAATATCTCACAACAGTATTATCAGTACGCCTATGTTTAGCTGTAGCACGTGTGGTGGAAACCCTGGGATATCCAGCGAATTTAAGAATCCTGATCTATAGTTAACCGCTTCATTTAATTTCAGAACTGTGTTGAGTGACTTGTAAATGACTGCCTGGTCTTGAATTTTGGTCAGAATAATACTGTTGATTTCGTGGACGTCTTTGTTCTTGGCTGCCAGAATCGATCGTTCACTTTATGATTTTTGAAGTGGTTAGAATATTCGGAAACACTTTTTCAACCCAATCATTTTTTGACATCCTAAATTACAGAATTCCGGAGGCAGTTGCATACGTTCTGAAATTGAGTCAACTGGTAGCTTTCCTTTTCCAATTACCAGCAATTGATCTGAAAATATTTCAGCAGATTGATCGTTTTGCAATTGAACACGCATATTCATAGTTGATTTTAATGTCTTTACCTGCACCCTAAATTAGATTTTTTCTGGCAAGCATTCATTTCGTCCGCAGCTATGGATTTAGAAAAAAGAAGTAATGTTTGCCTGAAATCTCCCGCAAATAATATTAATATGCTGCCAAAGGGTTTGGAATTCCCTCGCAAATCTTGCATTGATCGGTCAAGAGCCTTGAGCAATTTTTAGTGTACCATTTTGCACTCGTCCCAAGCAATAAGTTTGCCTTGCTGCAATGTTTTATCCATTCCAAATGATTTGGAAATGTTGCACATGGGAGTTTCTTAGATTGCATATTCAGAGGCAATTTCAAAACGGAATTAGCAGTTCTCCCACCAGACAGTAACTTTGCGGCTATCCCGGACAACGAAATGGTCAACGCTATGTCATTTTTGGATCGAATTGATGCCAAATTCAGTGTTATTAGAAACATTTTCCCAATACCTCCTGGCGCATCCAAGAAGAAGATTTCTCCAACTTAGATATCGACACAATGCATTATCTGATCATAAATACCTTTTTGTTCAGACGTTAACTTAGATAGATAAATAAATATATAATAAATGTAATAGATAAAATAGATCAATTGTGTTGTAACTTTGTTCACGATCCAAGTCTACACATGTAGAAATAGCAGCAGTACGATTAGGTAAAGGCATTCCCAAATGCTTGGAAGTTTATTTGCCATAGACAAGCACAAATCTTCAATCATAACTAAAGTGAAATTATAAATTCTGTTGTAAGATTGAAGGTCATATCTTTACTCTCTAACCGCGTTCGGTGGAGTTTATCCTCGGCCATTTGTGATTGTATTTCTCCCATAACTCTGTAGGAGATGAAGGAGAGCAAGTTTTCAACATAATTCCAAATAATGCAAGAATTTGACTTGGAGTTGACGTTTTGTACCCGTCATTGATGCAGTTATCCCAGTGTTCATAGTTCTCAAATGCTCAAAAGACGTCGGGCCAGGTATATTAACTAAAAGCAGGTGGAGAAAGAAGCATTCATCTTGATTGGGGTAAATTATGTAGAGTCTTCCTATCGTGGTTTCTTTGAAGATCCTAGGCTGGATGTCGACTCACTCACCCCGTTTTCGACACTCAAATGATTTCTTATCAGAAATCCATGTGTAATACGTAGGCACTTCAGAATACAGCAGTTTTTTGCAAAAGAATCATTTTGACATAACGCGAAGAAAGCAGTTAATGTTTTAGGCGGTGGATTCAAGGTTTTTTGTTGCTCGTTAGATTCCAAAAAAATAAACATGTTGACCATTCTGTAAATGTACCGCTAAGTGAACAACAGCTGGACTTCGTTCATGTATCGGAAACGAAAAAATTCGCCACACAGCTTCATTACTACTTATGTGATTTCGGACTGCAAGCCAAAAACTGCCATGTTGCAAAAACACCTTTGTTGACGTATTTACAAATGTATTTGATTGCCTTTACGGAATTACAATATTCCACGTTTATGTGTACATTGTATATTTTCGATAATAAAGGTGAATATGGAACGACCCACTGGTTATCTTCTTTGATGTGATGGTTACGCGACTTTATGATTGCTGATTTTCCGCCATCTTCTGTAGACCTTCTTGTATATAAAGGGTATCCATCATTGCCGGTAATTGTGTTAGGTACTAAAATTCGAGAATATTGCTTTGTCCACCTTCCTCTGTCCATGCATGGCAAATTTTCATTCACTTCACCACACGATCCATGTATCATAATTTTTACCACAATGTCATGTAAGCCCCTATCAACATTTACATCAGGTATTTCAGCGGAAGTCACATCGTTGACGTAAATTGGACATTCCTAATCCGGCCCTTTCTCTTTGAGCCGGAAGCCGGGTTTTGCGTTGCTCTGGTGTTTCGTCCTGGTGTTCCCTTTTTGGCAATATTGTAGGATAATTTTTCTTTGATATTATTTGACACTTTTTCTTTGAGCAGCAAGCATTCTAAACATCAAAAATTTCTACTATACTTAAAAGTTTTAGTTTTCTTTTTTAAGGTTTTCGAATTGCTTTAGTCAATTGTCAAAATATATTCAAATATTGGTGCAATAGAGCGGTAGAGAAAATGGAAAAGAACTGAAACCTGTTTTTTTTAATGATTGCCATTGAGCTTTGTTTTTTCTTTGTTTTTCCTTTTTTCAATTTTTTTCTTTTTTTCGTTTTTTTTTGTTTTTTTCTGTTTTAATTATTTTTTTAGTTTTTCCTTTTTTTCTTTTTTTCCTTTTCCTGTAATTTTTGTCTTTTTTATTTTTTTTGATTTTTCCTTTTTTATTTTATTTCTTGTTTTTTTAGTTTTTTTAAGTTTTAGCTTTTTTAGATTTTCTTTTTAGTTTTTCTTTTTTCAGTTTTTTTGTCTTTTTTGTTTTTTCATTTTTCTTTTTTATATCTTCTTAGTTTTTTCTTTTTTTATTTTTAGTTTTTTATCTTTTTAGTTGTTCTTTTTGTAGTTTTTTCTTTTTTTATTTTTTTTATTTTTTTTTATTTTTTAGTTTAAGTTTTTTCCTTTTTTTAGTTTTGTCTTTTTCTTTTCTTTTTTTTTAGTTTTTATCTCTTTTAGGCTTTTGTTTCTTAGTTTCTTGTTTTTTTAATTTGTTTTTTTTTGTAGGTTTTTCTTCTTTTCTTAGTTTTTAGTATTTAATTTTCTTTTAGTTTTATCATGTGTTCTTTTTCTTTTTTAGTTTTTGCCCTATTTTAGTTTTTTTATGTTTTTTCGTTTTTTTAGTTATCTTTTTCCTCTTTATTGTTTTTTTTTCCTTTTTTAGTTTTTCTTTTCTTTTCTTTTTTTTCTTTTTTAGTTTTTTCCTTTTTATATTTTTTTATTTTTAAGTTTGTTTTTTTTTAGTTTTTATGGCACTTGGTATTATCCAAGTGACAAATAGTGATCGCAAATTCTGTCGGTCTGTCTGTCTATCCCGGTTTTGCTACTTCAGGCACTTCCAGGCAAGCTAGGACGATGAAACTTGGCATGTATATCAGCGACCTGACCAGAATGAACTAAAAATAGTCTTTTTTCCGATTTGACTACGTGGGGGGGGGGGGTGGCCGGCTAATTCGGAAAAATTGAAAACGGAACCATTTTTAACTTACGAACGGGTGAAGGGATCTTAATGAAATTCAATGTTTAGAAGTACATCGTGTCTCTGACCTCTTAGTTTAAAACCCGAACAGATCTGGTGACATTTGGGGGAGTTGGAGGGGGGAGCCTAAAATCTTTCAAACCGCTTAGAAACACTCAAAATGCTTAAAATCTTTCAAAACGCTCTGCTTATTTAGCCTACTTGGTAAGCTAAATAAGCAGAAGTCCTATATACAATATTGACATAACCAGAACTGAGCTGCTCTGTTTGGGGCAGTTGGGTGGTAATTCTAAACTTTTTAAAATGAGGTATTTTTAACTTATGAAGGAGTGATTGAATCTTAATGAAATCTGAATTTTGGAAGGATAACGTGTCTCAGCGCTCTTATTTTAAATCCCTACCAGATCCAGTGACATGGGGGGGGGCTAAAATCCTGAAAAACACTTAGAGTGGAGGGATCGGGATGAAACTTGGTGGGAAAAATAAGCGCAAGTCCTAGATACGTGATTGACATAACCGGAACAGATCTGCTCTGTTTGGGGGAGCTTGGTGGGGGAGGGGTTAATTCTGAACAAATTAGAAAAATGAGGTACTTTTAACTTACGAAAGAGTGATCGGATCTGAATGAAATTTGAAGTTTGGAAGGATATCGTGTCTCAGAGCTCTTGTTTCAAATTCCACTTGGATCCGGTGACATTCGGGGGAATCGAAGGGGGGACCTAAAATCTTGGAAAACGCTTAGAGTGGAGGGTTCGAGATGAAACTATATGGGAAAAATAAGCACAAGTCCTAGATACGTGATTGACATAAGCGGGACGGATCTGCTGTCTTTGGGGGAGTGGGGGAGGGTTAATTCTGAAAGATTAGAAAAATGAAGTATGTTTAACTTGCGAAAGAGTGATCGGAAATTAATGAAATTTAAAGTTTGGAAGGACATCATGTCTCAGAGCTCTTATATTCCATTTTAACCTTATCCGGTGAAGGGGATGTTGGGGGCGGTATCTAGACTCTTGGTAAATGCTGAGAGTGGAGGGATCGGGATGAAACTTGGTGGGAAAAATAAGCACAGGTTCTATATACGGGATTGACATAACCGGAATGGATCCTCTCTCTTTGGGGGAGTTTGGGGGGTGGTTAATTCTAAAAATTAGAAAAAAAAATTTAACTTGCGAAAGAGTGATCGTATCGTAGTGAAATTTCATATTTAGAAGGACCTCGAAACTCAAACAAATATTAATTTAAATTATTGTCTTTTAATGCGATTTATGTGCATGCCTATGATTAGCAAAAAGCTTGACAAATCTCGATGTCAATGATGAGATGACAGCATGAAGTTTCTTTTATTCCATCCGAACCAACACAATGTTTCAAATTCATTTCAGATATAGCAAAAAATCTTGTTATGTACAAATAATGTTTTGCGAAAAGCAGCTATACTCTTAAAGCTTTATTTGACAAAATATCGTTTTCACTCTTAATATCTAGACAAAATTTAATCAGAGATGCAATCTGAACATTTTGTTTTGAAGAAGTATCACAAGATAATTAAATCAAGTGGTCTTTCTTGTTACTTGTTAATTCAAATTTGTCATTTTCATCAGTAAATGAATTCTGTATCCAAGCATATTTTGTTATATTGAAATCATGAAACTAATCCAAGAAAAGAATTAACAAAGTATCCAAGTCTTCAACAGGTGGATTTTCCTTTAGCGCACAAATTTAACAGAGAAAACATCAATTTTCGCAAATTTGTGTTCAATAGCTCCATTTTTCTTGTGAATAATTTAACATTGAATTTTGAAACAATAGATGTATTTGTGGCCCTTTCATCAATTTCTTCAAAATACTTAATTTTAGAATAAAAATCAAAATACTTAATTCAAAATACTCAAATTTGGAATAAAATATAATCTAACTTGTAACATATCGTTTTCCTACAATTCGTAAATCTCGTTGGTTTTGTAAAAATGTGTAAGTAACTCACTCGTATTTTCGAACAGTTTGTAGCAAAGCGCTGTAAGTAAGGAGCAAAATTCTTCAATAGGAGCCAAAACTCTATTAAACAGAGCATTAATAACAATTTTGATACTTTTTCTAAAATATGTAAAATTCATCAAACTGAATGTTATCCATAAAAAATTATGAGCCTGAGATAATTTCACCAATTTCTTGAAAGGGGGAAACACCCCCAAAATACCAAGTAATTTTGATGACACCTTCAGATTCAGCATAATTCAAAAATCTAATTAATTGAATTTTTTCTTTTCCTTTAATTTTTGTCTTTTTTAATTTTCTTAGTTTTTTTTTAGTTTTTTCATTTTTTTAGTTTTTAGTTTTTTTAGGTTTTCTTTTTAAGTTTTATCTTTTTTAGATTGTTCTTTATAGTTTTTCTTTTTTCATTTTTTTTTCTTTTTTTATATTTTCTAAGTTTTTTCTTTTTTTTATTTTTTAGTTTTTTATCTTTTTAGTTGTTCTTTTTTTAGTTTTTCTTTTTTAATTTTTTTATTTTTCTATTTTTAGTTTTTTTTTTAGTTATATGGGGGTCAAGTCTAAGACTTGACCCCCACATTCAGCGGGGGAAGGGAAGCAAGCTATGAACTGTGCTCATAGCTTGCACACATATTTGGTAGGAGCCGTACTAACATCAGCTGCAAACTATGGCCCAAATGTAGCCCAAGATTCTGATGGGTGTCTTCACCGGGCTCAAGAAAACATAGGATATCTATCTATATACTAGCTGTTGGGGTGGCGCTTCGCGCCAACCCAACACCTAGTCGGAGGGGGCGCTTCGCGCCCCCAAAGCCCCCCCCCACGCGCGTAAGTCATTACGCGCCATATTATTTACGCGCCATTGTAGTTATGTCCCTATGTCCCACCTGTGAATATATATATATATATATATATATATATATATATATATATATATATATATATATATATATATATATATATACTAGCTGTTGGGGTGGCGCTTCGCGCCACCCCAACACCTAGTTGGTCCCCCCCATGCCCCCCCGCGCGCGTAAGTCGTTACGCGCCATATTAGTTACGCGCCATTGTAGCTGTGTCCCTGTGTCCTACCTGTGAATAGAGATAGATATAAATATATATTTTTAACTACGTAAAACATGCGAATATACAACATTCTTCGCTGTCCCATTGTCTGTGCATATAAATAGCAGTTATATTCCCTGTGTCCCGGTCGTCATTTGTGTCCTGGTGTCCCAGTTGGTATTTTTTCTTTGAGTGTCCCGGTCGTCATTTATATTCCCTGTGTCCCAGTGTCCCGGTCGTCATTTGTGTCCCGGTTTCCCGGTCTGTAATTTCTATTCAAAAAATCCCTGTGTCTCAGTCGTCAATTATATATCCCGCCTGTGCACCCGGCGTCCCCGTTGTAGTTGTCCCTGCGTCCCGGTCGTCATTTATATTCTAGCTAGCTTATATTCAAGCTAGTTTTTTCCTTTTATAGTTTTTTTATTTTTATTTTTTTTAGTTTTCTTTTTCTCCTTTAATTGTCAGTTTTTTTCCTTTTTTAGTTTTTTTTTCTTTTTCAGTTTTTTTGTTTTTTATTAGTTTTTATTTTTTTTTCTTTTTATTTTTTTTTTAGTTTTTTTTTCTTTTTTAGTTTTTTTTCTTCCTTTGTATTAATGCTAAAGCCAACATTCGAACCTGGAACCTCTCGGACCTAGTACCTCGGACCTTCTCTGTGACCCCGTCGTCATTTATATCCCCCTGTGCCTTTTTTTTGGTTTTTACCTTTTTTTTGCTTTTTTATTTTTTTTTCTTTTTTCTTTTTTATTTTTTTTGTAGTTTTTAGTTTTTTATTTTTATTCTTATTTTTTTAGTTTTCCTTTTCTCCTTTATTTTTCAGTTTTTTCCTTTTTTAGTTTTTTTTCTTTTTTAGTTTTTAGTTTTTTTAGTTTTTTACCTTTTTTAATTTTTTTTTTAGTTTATGGTTTGTTTTGTAGTTTTTACCTTTTTTTTTAGTTATTTTTATTAGTTTTTGGTTTTTTTCTTTTTTAGGCTTTAGTTTTTTACCTTTTTTTCACTTTTTTAGCTTTTTTATTTTTTATTATTTTTTTTTTTGTAGTTTTTGTAAGGTTTGAACCTGGAACATACCGCGTTACCAACTCATCTACATCAGCTTGTATACTTTCGTTTTTGAATTGGTGTATGATGAAATAATTCAGACGTCATATGCGGACAGACAGACAGACAGACAGACAGACATAACCCACAAACAACTTATTTTTATATAGATAGATATATATTTATCTTCTATATATATAAAAATAAGTTGTTTGTGGGTTATGTCTGTCTGTAATAAGAGTTGTCACAAATAAGTTGTTTGTGGGTTATGTCTGTAGTTGGTGGGGCGAAGCGCCCCACCAACTGTATATATATAGTATATATATATATATATATATATATATATATATATATATATATATATATATATATATATATATATATATATATATATCACAGGTGGGACACAGGGACACAACTACAATGGCGCGTAACGACTTACGCGCGCGGGGGGGCTTTGGGGGGTTGCGCAAAGCGCCCCCACCAACTAGGTGTTGGGGTGGCGCGAAGCGCCAACCCAACAGCTAGTCTATGATAAACAAGTTTATTTTCTATATATCCTTGTGTCAATTTTTTTATTAAAGTTTTTAGAGCCGCAATCTTGCATCTGCAGCAACAATAGCTGCTGCAGAGGTAGCTCCTTGTTTGTTTCCTTAGCAAATGTGTAAAATGACGTAAAATATGAAAATTAAGTACCAAAATTGTGAAGGGTTTTTACGCTCCTTCGGAAAAATAACGATTTAACAAAGAAAACAAAAGAACAGCAAATATTTCCTATGAGAAATTAATGGAATTTCAGTGTCTAATTTAAATTGGTATGAAGATACTTTTTGCAAATCTAGACAAACACAGGAAAGGGCTATGTATACTTTTGAACAATAGTTGCATTTTATAGTAAAACTATAAAATGATGCAAGGAAGTAAAATGGACTTTGGATCTCTTTTCGAGAACTATCAAGCAAAAATGGTTACTGAAATGCCTTGGAGTCTTCTCGGTGCTCTGATCTTCCTGGATTTTTTGTTGATTATTGGTAACGTGTGGTTTAGAGCATTGTCGTGTTTCTTGCTGGCAATACACTACGGATTCCTATTCCTGAGGATGCGACAGCATAGCGCCATCTCTGGAAGGGCTGGTATAGTGCTTGTACTTAGAGGAATATTTTCTGAGGATAGAAACTATGAGTTTGCTTTGGCAGAGATACGCGAACTTGGGCCGTATTTTCTATATTTTTTTGTCTGGAGTGTTATACTAATTAGCGGCAATTGGTGGGAAACACTTGTGGCATTTGTATACAAAAGTCTTCTGTATTTAGAAATATTTTATCAACTTCTAGATTTTAAGAGCCACTCCAAAAAACAAACGTGAAGCTTTCCTATAAAGTCAAACTCGATACCCAAAACAGGATTTGTTAAAATTAGGCTCAAGTTATTCGGGAAACTACAGTTATTTTTTATTACATAGATTTTGAAGATACGCTTGCAGACATGGAAAAGAATTTAACTGGGGGAAGTGTTAAAATTAGGCTCATGTTGTTTGGAAAAACTAAAGCATTTATTTTTATTACAAGAATTTTGTTAATACGCTTGGGAAAATGGACCCCAAGAAGCATCCCCTACTAGAAGCAAATTTAACTGAAGACATGTTGAAATTAGGCTCAAGTTATTTGGAAGAACTAAAATATTTACTCTTTATTACAAGAATTTTGATGGTAAGCTTTCGGACATGCGCTACTAGAAGCAAACTTAACCGGAAACTGTGATTCTTTAGGACAGTTATTTGGAAAAACGGAAAATTTTATTTCTTTTTAAGAAAAATTTCACAGGTGGGACATAGGGACACAACTACAATGGCGCGTAACTAATATGGCGCGTAACGACTTACGCGCGCGGGGGGGCTTGGGGGGGCGCGAAGCGCCCCCCCCCAACATATATATATATATATATATATATATATATATATATATATATATATATATATATATATATATATATATATATATATATAAAATATATATATATATATATATATACATATATATATATATATATATATATATATATATATATATATATATATATATATATATATATATATATATATATATATATATATATATATATATATATATATATACATATATATATATATATATATATATATATATATATATATATATATATATATATATATATATATATATATATATATATATATATATATATATATACCTAGTAGTTCCCAGACTGTTTATGGAGCTTACGATCAGCAAGCTGCAGCAACATCTTCGCCCCTAGCCTATGGATCGCCGGCTCAGCCAACTGCAGCATCACAACCAACTTTAAGCCGCATGAGCAAACAAACTCCAAGCCCCGGTGCATCAGGCTCTACATCCAATCAGTGGAACCAAAGCCATATAAGACAGGTTAACAATATTTTCTTGCTCTGCTTCTGATGTAAATAAAGCAATTGGCAAAAAAGTTATCTCTCTCTCTCTATCTCCTCTCTCTCTCTCTCTCTCTCTCTCTCTCTCTCTCTCTCTCTCTCTCTCTCTCTCTCTCTCTCTCTCTCTCTCTCTCTCTCTCTCTCTCTCTCTCTCTCTCTCTCTCTCTCTCTCTCTCTCTCTCTCTCCTTCTTTATCCATTTGGAATGGAACCTCTTGTCTTTCCATGCGTTTTGAATATCTAACTTTGATAGCGTCTGAACAATTTCATTGACAGTTTTTTTTTTTTTTTTTTTTTTAATAAATATACCCCATATATGAAATTCCCTATTAATTTCACTAAATTGCATTGTCGGGTTTCTTTTCCTTCGTATAATTTTTATCAACACAGTCTTGTATCAGTGTCCATTATGTACAATCATCAAGAGCTTTTTTTTGGAAGTATATGTGATTACCACAATAACAATGCATATAAAGCAATTTTATAGACTTTCTGAATTTATTTATTTGTTTATGAATGTAAGTGCTTTGTTTTCCAGCTTAAGTATTGCACAAGTAAACGGAACGTTGGGTTTAGATAAAAGGGGGATGTTTTATTGAAATATAAAAAGAATTGTACCCTAACCTGAACTTGCTAAAAATCGTAATTCAGGTTTATATTCATCAATTTTGTTGTGTAACCTTAATTTGACGTTATGTAACTGGCGTATATGGCTCCCCCATTTTTCAGGCCTCTGTGTAGCGTAGTCATGAATTTTGTAGCTGAGCTCTTAATTTATCCAGTCTCATCCCCTTTATTTAAAAATTTAGGTCAGTCAAGAGACTGAGGTTTTTAGTAGTTAGGTCTTTCAACTTTTCAAGGAACGCAGTATTTCTTATTGATACTCTTACTTATTTATCAAGAACTAAGTCTTGGCAATGTAGACTCTGTCCATCTCTTGTCATTGCCTTTTCAGTGATTTTGTATTTTCAATGGCGCTTAAGCAGCTCATTTGACTGTGTGTGATGTATTATCCGATTTTTTTATTTTCAATGGCGCTTAAGCAGCTCATTTGACTGTGTGTGATGTATTATCCGATTTTTTTCCGAAGGTTAAGAACCAGAGTCCTCGATGAGTGGCAACCCTGGACGTAAATAGTACCAAGAAAAATGGCACAGCTTTGCGCTGCCGTGAATGCGTTCAGTTAGCTTTGTTCTGTGTTGGATTGTTAGTTGTAGTAGGATTTAGTCAAGTGCTTCTATATAAATTAGTATAGTATAGTAGTTGTATATGTAAATCAGCCTCTGTAACTCAACGGTGGTTCAATTTAACCCACACTCAGTGCTAACCTGGTTAATTCAGCCTCCTTTAGTTATTTGAGTGCTGATTAGACTAGACATTAGGCGGTAAATTCGTCGGAGTTACTATTTATTTGCTAACTGGAAAATTAAAATGCCATTCGATTTACTCTGCAATACCCTTCCCAAACATAATAATCGCTACCACGTAGTTGTGTTTCAAATCCCCTGATGGCTGGATCTAGCCCTGGGCTATAAAACAAGAGGGTAATGATTTTTTTTTTTTTTTTTTTTTTTTTTGATTTTTTTATTGATTGGTTTTGGCACTGTTCGGTATTGTGAAACAACTTTGAGGAGAAATAAGTAAAGGATATAATCCAAATCACCACTATCAGCAAAGTTTTGTACATAGTCCAGTGCCGTACTCTTAAAATATATTGGTATTTTAATGGGTCAACTTTATAACGATGAAAGAGTGTTTTATAGAATGTGTAAAATTATTTCATTTATTCATTCATGGAATTTTTGTTTGTTTTAAATTTGTATACTGGTATGACTTTGTTTTAGGTTTTGATATAGCTCTTTTCTTTGAAAAAGACATTTTGTTGGAAGCGTTTTTAAAACTAATGATAAAAAACGGTTTTGATTTAATCAAATGTCGTTTCCTTATAAGTGACAATACAAACTTGGTTACTAAAACCTTCCTCCATACCTAGCTTGGACAGAACCAGAATAAAGACCATCTGGGTCCAACTTCTGACAAAAAGCGTCCAGTTAAATTCTTCAGATATATCTTTGAGTCATGGTGGTTTGCCCTGCAATCAATAAGCTTATTATAGTTTATTTTTGTTATTTGTAACGTTCAATCGGCAGTTATTATTATTGAATTAAGTTCTAAAGCACGTATTTAATCTTATTACCATTAATTATTTGCTTACCGGGCTTCAGAGCTCATAGACTGCAAATTGTCCATTTACACATAAAACGTTTTTGGAATATTTTTCCAAATATCATAAGCTAATAATATTTTTGGTCAGTTTCAAAGGCTTTATGCGTTAGCCAGATTTTTAGGTTCTTTTTTTATATTGAAAATTTGTTTTGATATTTAAACCGCGCTCGTTAGAGCACGATGATTACACTTATCTAATGAGTTATCGCAATTAATTGTAATTAATTGCAATAAGTTGTCTTGAACGTGGGATTGATGTGAATGGGAGTTGTTTATCATGAACGGTTGAATTGGATTATGGGAGATGATTTTCGAGGGGTTGATTTTAATGGAAGGGAAATACGTGAAGTTGAGTTGCATGAAAGCTGAGCTAAATGAGTGTTAGGTTGAATGAATGCTCGGGTGATGTGATTGAGCTAAATGGGGTTTAAGTCGAGCGGGGTCTGACTTGACAATTTCCTTTATGAGTGCACATCCCCCTGAATCGGACAGTTCATAAACTCCATGTGTGAATTCTTTCAAGTTAAGATTCAATATATATATTATTTTTCATAGACATGTATTTTGGGGGTGATACCTGACGCGGGGATGCCATGGATATTCTGTGGTAGCCACAACACTGTGCTGGGTAGAGAATTTAGAGTGGCGAAACCCTATATAGGCCAGTGTATTCTCCTGATGAACCCTTATGTTGGGTGTTGCCTCTGAGTTATTTGTCTATATTATTTTTTCTATGGTTTGGTAAATGACGACTTATACTTATTGACGACATGACTGCCTGTCCATGGATTATTCTTTATGGTTGATTGTGTGTGGCTATGCTGTTTGACCTATGTGATTGTATGGATGAGTAGGGTTAAGGCCTCATTCAAGTGCTGGTCTATATTAATCACTAATTTAGGAAAACAGTCTTCCTTTTCTCCTTCTGTCTCCTTTTTTTTTTTTTTTTTTTTTTTTTTTTTTTTTTTTTTTTTTTTTTTTTTTTTTTTTTTTTTTTTTTTTTTGTGTTTATGCTGTAGCATTGGTGATTTCTCTTTTCATGATATATATATATATATATATATATATATATATATATATATATATATATACATATATATATATATATATATATATATATATATATATATATATATATATATATATATATATATATATATATATATATATATATATATATATATATATATATACGACCAGGGAATGTTCGATTAGCAATCACCATCAGCAAAGCACCGGGACACAAATGACGACCGGGACACAGGGAATATAAATGACAACGACTGACGTCATGTTTGTCAACTGATGAAATTACATACCGGGACACCGGGACACAAATGACGACCAGGACACAGGGAATATAAATGACGACCGGGAACCTCAAAGAGAAATTACAGACTGGGACACCCGGACACAAATCACGACCAGGACACAGGGAATATAAATGACGACCGGGACACAGGGACACAACTACAACGGGGACGCCGGGGGCATAGGCGGGAAATATAAATGACGACCGGGACACAGGGATTGTTCGAATAGAAATTACAGACCGGGACACCGGGACACAAATGACGACCGGGACACAGGGAATCATAAATGACGACCGGGAACCTCAAAGAGAAATTACAGACTGAGACACCCGGACACAAATCACGACCAGGACACAGGGAATATAAATGACGACCGGGACATAGGGACACAACTACAACGGGGACGCCGGGGACACAGGCGGGATATATAAATGACGACCGGGACACAGGGATTGTTCGAATAGAAATTACAGACCGGGACACCGGGACTGAAATGACGACCGGGACACAGGGAATATAAATGACGACCGGGACACTCAAAGAGATATTACAAACTGGGACACCGGGACACAAATGACGACCGGGATACAGGGAATATAAATGACGACTGGGACACAGGGACACATCATTAGAGTAATGAGGTATAGATCTGAATACGGATTGTTTTTCCCATGGACAATTATATGTTGCATGTTCAAGAGTCAGTAAACCTGACAATCTATTTATATGCACAGACAATGGGACAGCGAAGAATGTTGTATGTTCGCACGTTTTACGTAGTTAAAAACATATATATATATATATATATATATATATATATATATATATATATATATATATATATTTATATATATATATATATATATATATATATATATATATATATATATATATATATATAAATATATATATATATATATATATATATATATATATATATATATATATATATATATATATATATATATATATATATATATATATATATATATATATATATATCTATTCACAGGTGGGACACAAGGACACAACTACAATGGCGCGTAACTAATATGGCGCATAACGACTTACGCGCGCGGGGGGGGGGGGCTTGGGGGGGGGCAAAGCGCCCCACCAACTAGGTGTTGGGGTGGCGCGAAACGCCACCCCAACAGCTAGTATATATATATGTTTTTAACTACGTAAAACTTTCGAATATACAACATTCTTTGCTGTCCCATTGTCTGTGCATATAAATAGATTGTCAGGTTTACCGACTCTTGAACATGCAACATATAATGGTCCATGGGAAAACAATCCGCATTCAGATCAATACCTCATGATTCTAATGATTGCCCTTGAGCTTTGTTGATGGTTGTCGTCATTTATATATCCCCCTGTACCCCCCGGCGTCCCCGTTGTAGTTCTGTCCCTGTGTCCCGGGCGTCATTTATATTCCTTGTGTCCCGGTGTCCTGGTCGTCATTTGTGTCCCGGTGTCCCGGTCTGTATATACATTCGTTTTTGAATTGGTCTTTTTTTTAGTTTTTAGTTTTTTACCTTTTTTTTAGTTTTTTTAGTTATACCTCATGATTCTAATGATTGCCCTTGAGCTTTGTTGATGGTGATTGCTAATCGAACATTCCCTGTGTCCCCGTCGTCATTTATATATCCCCCTGTGCCCCCCGGCGTCCCCGTTGTAGTTGTGTCCCTGTGTCCCGGTCGTCATTTATATTCCCTGTGTCTCGGTCGTCATTTGTATCCCGCTGTCCCGGTCTGTATATACATTCGTTTTTGAAATGGTATATGATGAAATAAATTTTTGTATTTTTCCCCTTTTTTCCTTTTTATTTTTTTTTGGTTTTTACTTTTTTTTAGTTTTTTTAGTTTTTTTCTTTTTTCTTTTTAGTTTTTTATTTTATTTTTTTAGTTCTTTTTTCTCCTTTATTTTTCATTTTTTTTTCCTTTTTTTCTTTTTTTTTTCTTTTTTAGTTTTTTTAGTTTTTTGCTTTTTTGGTTTTTTTATTAGTTTTTTTTTTTTTTTTCTTTTTAGTTTTTTTTTTAGTTTTTACCTTTTTTTTAGTTTTTTTAGTTTTTTTTTACTTATGTCCTGGTCGTCATTTATACTCCCTGTGTCCCGGTCGCCATTTGTGTCCCGGTGCTTTGTTGATGGTGATTGCTAATCGAACATTCCTTGTGTCCCGGTAGCTTTCTCTTTGAGTGTCCGGGTAGTCATTTATATTCCCTATGTGCCGGTGTCCTGGTCGTCATTTGTGTCCCGATGTCCCGGTCTGTAATTTCGTCAGTCGAAAACATGACGTCAGTCAACACACACACATAACGTCACCTGACAGACACATCCACAGACAACTTATTTTTATATATATAGATAGATAGAAGATAAGTAAATGTAGCGTCTGTCTGTTACATGACCGTTATTACCGTTACACGAGCTCAAACAATTTAGGCTCTTTTTAAATTTTATTAAATTCCTTAAAATGTAAAAAACCGGTGATTGCACAAATATTTCTAAATATTTTGACAATGGATTAAAGCAACTCGAAAACCTTAAAACACAAAACCAAAAGATTGAAGTTTAGTAGAAATTGTTGAAGTTCTGAATGCTTGCTGCTCAAAGAAAATTTGTCAAAGTGTCAATTAACGTCAAAAAGAAATTATTATTTCATTGCTTAAAATGTAAAAAACTGGTGATTGCACAAATATTTCTATATATTTTGGGAATGGATTAAAGCAACTCGAAAACCTTAAAACAGAAAACCAAACCAATTTTCGTCATCAATTCGAACCAAAAATGACATGGCGTTGCCGGGACCCAGATCACAAGGGAAAATGAGAATCCATCTATACAAGCATGCCGCGTACCATGCAGGGGCCCGTGGGGACCGATGACAAAGCCGCCGGGACAAGATAGATTTTGAAGCATGAAATCATTTTTTAAGTTTAGGAATTTTGGTAAATTTGTCATTTTTTTTTCTCTCCAAGACTATACAAAAGCATAGCCGGCAGTTGGTCAAATTCTTGATACAACAGTCATGGTTTTAAAACATAAATAATTAGCGTGACTCCAAATGAAAAGTAAAATCCATCCTTAAATATTAAAGAATCTAGACCCATTTTTCTCCATCTTTTAAAATTTACTTTTTTCCCATCTATTACAAACTAAAGAAGATGACATGCCAGTCACAAATATAGCAATATATAAGGTTTTAACTATGATTTTTACTATGAATTATTTAACAATGAAGGTTTTAACTATGAATTAGTTATATACGTAATAATTATCGGATTATCGAACAGGAATCTAAACACTAACTAACAAGGCCTCACTTGAAAAAGAAATAAAAAACTATGATTATTATTGCAGTAGGAAAAAACGGTTAACCATTTTTTAATCCACATTTTTAAGGAAATTTTAGCTTTTCCTACAGTATTCCGCAGGTCCGATATATTTTACGCTCAAACATAAGAGGCCGGTTCTTGCGATATGGAAATCAGATCCGAAATCACTTCCCATGAGTTTCAGCGGATGAAGCCAGACAGGAACAACCTTGTCAGGTCATATGGCAGGCTACGAAATTTTCCTGAGCACACGTGCTGATCGAGGTGAGCATAGACTAGGCGGAGGTGTTGCCTTGTACATACGGAAAGACATCCCTTGCAAATTATTACCGGAATTATTTGATCCAGCTCATGAAGTAATCTGGCTATTTTCAAACCTAAATCTCTTCCCCGACGCTTTTCTTGTATTATAGTCGCTTCAGTATATTACCCGGAAAGTGCAAGAAACCGAGGTGACTTGGTCTTCTACCTCCAAACGACTGTTGATCACCTGAGAAGTATATACAGTAGCCCTGCTTTTATTATAGGAGGAGACTTTAACCAAACCAAGAAGAGTTGGTTATCATCTTGTTTGTCTTTAAAACAAGTAGAACACATACCCACCCACTCTTTGGGGGGCATATTGGACCTTATACTCACAAATTGTGATGATTTTTACTCCCCTCCCCTTTCTCTTGGTCCCGTTGGTATGTCAGACCACAACGCAATTCTTTGGAAAGCAAGAGAGTCTTTACCAAAGCCCAAACTATCCCGTGTCACTGTTCGTCCTTGTACGGAGTCGGCCATCTGTGAATACGGTCGATGGATTGGGACATATGACTTCCCCGAAGTGTACAATACCGGGCTCTTGGAGACTAAGGTATCCGATTTCAATGCCACGTTATACAGTCAATACCTAAAGATCTTTACAACAAAATCATTTGTTGTTAGTGAATACGACAAACCATGGATATCTCCAGCTATTAAAACACTAATAAAAGAGAGGTCTCGCCTCTACTCCCGTGGTGATATAATCAACGGCAAGAAATTGCGAAATCAAATAGTCTATTTGGTAAAGAAAGCCAAAGCTCGGTATGATCGTGAAACCATGCCCTCCCAATTACTTACTTCAGATCCCAAAAAGTGGCACAACGCTGTGAAAAAGGTGGCCGGCCAAGCTTTTGACAGCAGTGTAAAGATCAGCAATGATGGCGGGTCCTTAATCAGTGCAGAAGAAGTGAGTGAATTCTTCACCAGGATCTGTACTACCTATCCAACTATTACGGCTCATGAAAAGCCCACCATACTTGAAAAATGTGAGCCTGAGAACACCATAATAGTCAGTGAGTTTGATGTTTACACGGAATTACGGAAGATCAAACAGAATACATCTTCATACCCTGGTGAATTACCTGCCAAACTGCTACGTGAATATGCAGTCTTTATAGCATTACCACTGTCCAGCATCATTAGCGAGTGTTTTGCTTCTGGCTTTTTCCCGTTACAGTGGAAAAGGGCCTATATTAGAATTATTCCAATGAAGCGCGCCCCTAGTGCATGCGACGATCTCCGCCCGATCTCACTTACACCTTGTTTGGCGAAAGTAACTGAGGCCTTTATACTCAAGTTTCTTCTTAAACAAATTCATGGGCGTATTGATAAATTCCAGTACGGTGGACTCCCCAAGTGTAGTACTACAATCTACCTAGTACGGATGTTTGACTGCGTCCTCCGATGGCTTGAAAAAGGTAGCTGTTTCGTCGACATTTGCGCAGTGGATTTCCGAAAGGCCTTTGACCTAATCCGCCACCGGACTGCAGGCATGAATCTCCAGGAAATGGGGGCCAAACGATGCACCCTTGGCCTTGTACTTGACTTCTTAACTGGCCGAAAACAAAAAGTCTTTGCACTCCACGAAAACGATTCGGATTCATCATGTCAGATACTTCTTGCGGGGCCCCACAAGGCACAAAATTAGCTGGAATAATTTTTCTGGCTGTAATTAATTCCCTGCTTAACCATCACGACGACCGTTACAAGTTTGTAGATGATCTGTCCATAGTGCTCGCTTACCTGGTCGAAAACACTATCATAACAAAGCAGTTTTCAGACCAGTTATTTGATCAGCTAAAGACCGAATGCTCAAGTCATGATCGTAGCCAAGTTGAAGATAATTCGTTTCAACCCTCTGAAGCGGAATATAGATATGCCTCTAGTCCCTTTCCCGATTGTGAACGAAATAAAAATCTTAGGAGTAACTTTCACTAGTAACTGTAGTTTCAGTGCCTATATTAATTTAACCGTCCACAAAGCTAATGCAAGCATTCAGACACTTACCAAAATGAGGCGTTTTGGTTGTGATACTAAAAGCCTTCTCCATGCCTACACGTTTTATGTTTGCCCGTTGCTCGAGTACGCGTGCCCGGTGTGGGGTCTATCTGCTATCCGCACAGCGTACCTATTACGCGACATAGAGTGCGTCCAGAAAAGAGCAACAAGGATTATACTCCGAGACCGTGGCATACCCTACGATCAAGCCCTCGCTAAATTAAATTTATCTCCACTTAAAGTCTGGCTGGAACACCTTATTCACCAATTTGGAAAATTCATCCTAGCCAATAAGAGCCACCGATCTTTACTACCCGAACTACCCGAGTCGAACTCGATTACGAAATAAACTTGTACCCCCTGAAATACGAACCAATCGATACGCAAACTCATTTGTGCCTTTTTTCACATCAGTTTTTAATGCTGAGTTGTAGTGTGTGATTTTTGTTTAAATGTATGATTTTTGTGAAAAAACTGAATTTAGCTCTATGCTACGATAGTTTTTAAATATACCGATCTCTCTCTCTCTCTCTCTCTCTCTCTCTCTCTCTCTCTCTCTCTCTCTCTCTCTCTCTCTCTCTCTCTCTCTCTCTCTCTGCATTCGGGTTTTCGTAACTTGGAAACGCTTTCTGGTTTTTCGGAACGTGAATCCAGAAAGGTCGCAGACAGTGAAGCTGGGATCCAAATTTTTGGCGTAACTTTCAAACATACCGAAGAGTATAAACTAAATGATGTAGTGACCTCGCGACAGCATAGTGGATACGTTTCAGCCGCTGTCCCAAAAGCGATCAGGTTCGATCCCAGTTGTCGCGAGGAATGAATCTTTAAAAGGTCTCATAATAAATGATGTAGTGTCCTGTGGTGGCGCAGTGGATTTGACCTTAGCTTGATAATACGGGACCCAGAGATCGAATCACGCTGCAGGAATGCACTGCAGGGCCGACGCAGGGACCTTAGTAGTCAAGAAGCGTCGTTAATTCTTAAATAATAAATGATGTAGTGTCCTGTGGTGGCGCAGTGGATTTGACCCTAACTTGGTAATACGAGACCCAGAGATCGAATCGCGCTGCAGGAATGCACTGCAGGGCCGACGCAGGACCTTAGTAGTCAAGAAGTGTCGTTAATGCTTAAATAAATAAATAAATGATGTAGTGGCGCAGTGGATTTGACCTTAGCTTGGTAATACGGAACCCAGAGATCGAATCACGCTGCAGGAATGCACTGCAGGGACCATAGTAGTCAAGAAGCGTCGTTAATTCTTAAATAATAATAATAAATGAAGAGGGTCAGTTTCTGTTACAAAATAAAGGTCAGCTAGATTGGGGTTTGGTCTTGATATCAGTTTTCGTGCTACCAAGCGTAGCCTTCACTCTCCACTTTCCCATTTTGCCTTCCAGCAGTTTTTGAGATGTGCTACCGAGCAGGATAGCGCTTATGGGAAACTTACAAAAACCGCCCTAATACATACTTGATGGATTAACGTACTCTAACTTACTAAATAATCGTGTTCACTTATTTTTACTTTTGTATATGGAAAAAATCCTAGAAAAGATTCATTATTCTGACTGAAGCATAATTTTCCTTTCAGAACTACAAAAAAATATCCGAATAATAAAATAGTTCAAATACTTATCAAAACATTGTTAAAAATAACATTTAAAACAACTAATAGCGGTCGGATGATGGTGATAATTATGATGTTATGAATGACTGTTCCACTATAAAAAAAAGAGCGAAAATATTTCAGGAATCAAAGCCGTATCCAGGGGGCAGAGGTTTGAATCCCCCTCCCCGGATATGTTAGTCCAACTCGTAAAAACGTAACAAAAATGAATATAAATAAATTTTTGTACAATCAAAAACATACAATAAATAAAGTATAATTTTCTGAAATATTTGCTTCCAACAGTATCAATTTGATATTGTTAAAAAAAAAAATTGAGCTAGGTTCTGAAACAGGATGTAAATGTGAAGCTAATTTTGAAATTCTTAAGTGAAACTTTGAGAGATGACTGGAAGATGTTTGGAACGGAAACTACAAAACGACATCGTCATCAAATCTGACTCGCTAAAAGTGAAATTTTCAAAGGTCTTCCAATACAATTTCCGTATCTAAAAGAGGTAAGTGTTTTCATTTTCGATAGGCTAAAATTCATTTTAACTTATTGGTGTTGGTTTTCACACGTATGATTGCCTATATAGCAAGATTAAAGCTTAAATAAGGTTTTAATACTCATCATTTGTTCACTTTTGAAAGTAGCCTGCATTGGCCCGAAGCGACGATGTTTACGAATTGATATCTAGCTATGCAACGTAATAATGGGGATAAAGTGGAATAAAACATTACAATTCATATTGATGTTTCATTAAGGGTTTAAAATGCCTTAAGTTGAACAAGACAGTTATTTCAAATGTGGAACACGTAGCCACAAGAGAAAGGGTCCACTGTATTTCAGACTTGCGGATTAATAATCCATAAGCGCTGCTGTATTTTTGCCACTTCAATGTCACATGTTTAAAGAGGAAAAATAACCTCATACTTCATTGGTTCTTTTCTATGAAACTTTAAGCCAATAAAATGAGTTAAAATTTTTTGAAATACAACGATTTCACTAGTAACTTCTCTGTTTTTCTGTGGTTTTACGCACATCCATTTACATAGGTCTTTAGCTCCCTTTCTTTGCACAATTACAGCCTAAATATGTTTATTATGTTTTTTCAACCTCTCCCCTTTTACGGTTAAGTCCAATGAGACATCCCCTTCCTCCTCTCCATCTTAGAGTTATGCATGTATTTACGTAAGCATGCTTTATCAGTAAGTCAAGAGGTACTACAGTTTTAACCAGTAGAACAGACCTTTGATTTGTAAATGAAAATTTTAGTAGGTACCATTTTATGTACATTATTAACAATGAATTTTAACAAAAGGCCCCGTTAAAACAATACCTTTTGATACTAACACCGTTTTCAAATAGTGACCAGAAAGTAATAGTGCTAAATCATGTTGCTGGAAATGGTCTGTTTCCAGGTCAAAAAGAAAAATACAAGTATTTTGTAACACGTTTTTAATTAAAATAAACTAGAAGGGGCCTGCTTTTGATGGTTTAGGAAAGGGATGAATGTTTTATCTTAGTTGGGTCAAAAAGGCTAAGGGTGTGAAGGTGAAACTTCTGGGAATTTGGAGGGGGATATTGAAAAGTGATCAAAAAGTGATCAACCCCCTCCCCTGTCATTTTTAAATGCAATCCCACACCCGACGCATTTGATATAAATTATGAGATGCCCATTTTGCTCAAAATAGTCTCAAGGTCCAATAACTATGCATCCTGGGATTACATAGCCCCCAACAGCCTCTGGGACGAGGGCTGTAAATTATGCAAGTTGCCCATTTTTTACATATAGGGTTGTTTTTTTTTAGGAAGGGTGGCATGTTTAATCCTTAACCTCCAAAACCTTAAGGTTTTAAGGTGAAACTTTCAGCAAGCGATAAGGGGAATATGATACAACCTTTCTAAGGCGGGCAGTGAACACTTTTTGTGACAGACGTCGCGACCAGATTACCGAATTCTTTAGAATCATATTCATTTACTAGATTGACAGTGTATTTAAAGGTTTATACATGATATATTCCAGAACTTCTACAAAATTCATTACTTCGTTCATTAATTTACTGCATTCACATCATTAAAACAGAAAACAACAAGATTGCGGTGGGTCGTGATCTTGCTAAGGTAGATCGTGAACACTTTTTGTGACTGATGGCATGACAAAACTACCGAATTCTTTAGAATCATTTTCATCTTCTAGATTGACAGTGTATTTTGTGACTGATGGCATGACAAGACTACCGAATTCTTTAGAATCATTTTCACCTTCTAGATTGACAGTGCATTTAAAGGTTTATACATGATCTATTCTAGAACTTCTACAAAATTCATTACTTTGTTCATCAATTTACTGCATTCAAATCATTAAAACAGGAAACAACAAGATTGAGGTAATAACTTCAAGGAAAAGAAACGTTTCTAAAGGTAAAATCAGCCTTTCCCTAGGGTTTTTTAAAGTGTGTTCTACGGAGCTCTAACAAATCTTGGGTATAATCTAAGTCACCATGTCATAATCATGTCATAAATCATATATAAAGCAGTTCGAAGAGACTAAGTCTTCTTTATTTGTAAATACAAGACGATTAGAAGTAACCATCTCTCCTTCTAAACCGATAATCTTTGCTCAAAACGAATGATCCTTATTGCTTTCCTTTACCGATTAAAATAAACTAAGTAAGGACTAAACAGCCAGGATATTAGTTCATCTCTCTTTATAAAGTATAGTGACCGACACGCAACATTTACGGAGGTCTAGTCAGGGGTCAGGGGTCCCAATTCACAAAATCTGGGGAGTTTTTTTTTTAATCTTTTAAAGTGAATATAAAAAGGAACATTTTTCAGAATCTAAGGGTTTCCTTTTTACATGAAAACACAAACAAAAGATTTTCCAGAATCTTGTGGGAAAGATTCCCTACTCCCCTAATTGGAACACCTGGTCTAGTTAAATAAAATGTAATAGAACATAAAAGCAAATCAAATAAATAATGTGAAAATTGTTTATGGATTGCTATTTTTAAGATCAGCAAAAATTCGAATATTTATGCATAATTTATTAAGTTGCAGCGGATATACGAGTTTTTACAGATAACGAAAAAAATGTAAATTAATTTTATCTTAATCATAGGCTTTTTCACTGACAAGATTGACGAATACGATTTTTAATTCGAATTAATTACTTACAATTGCATTTTTAATTTGAAAAAAACAAAATACTACAAAATTTTTATGGATTATTGTTTTTAATGTCAGAAAATAATTGCGCATCTATACAAACTTATTGAAGCATAGTAAAGACGCAAAAATTTATCGACAAAGAAAATTCACTTAATATAAACAATTCACGTATAGATCGGAAAAAAAATTCACAAATACATCACATTCACGGGGGTTTTCACTGGGAAGAACCATAAATATAAAATTTCCACCACAGCCTCAATCTCAAAAATAAAAATTTACATCTAACAGCTAGATTTCTTTTTCACTAGATCCTCACATAGATTTTTCCTGGCTTTATATATTCGGTAAATCGAATGATCTGTTTTTTTATCAATCTCAAGGTCGTTTTGTTTCCCGCGTTTATCACTCGATGAAGTCGACGTTGACGAGTTGCTCGATATGGCGGGTGATATTGATGATAACCAATCATGCTTCCCAGCTTCGTCTGGCGTCATTCTTTTATTTGGGTCCCATCTAGAATTTAAAAACTATTACAAGAGACAAAGTTAGGTCACCCTAACAGTTAGGCCACCTCTCACTGGTCAACTACTGTTTCACTAACACTACCTTATTGCTGGTTCCATCACCAATTTGTAGGTAAATCGTCAACAGTCACCAGTTTTTAAATGATTAGAAGTGGTTACCCAGAGATAGGTCAATGAGAACAACTGGGTAACTAGAAATTAGGTGGCGGCACTATTGGAGTAAAAATTGTAAATATTTATAATTTCTGCTGCGTGAATTTTAAAACTGTAAGCATTTCATGAATTTTAGGAAGACAGAAAGCCAAAGTATTTATTTTTACCCTTTACATACAAAATGCACCCAAGAAGAGAAAAAAGAAAAAATAAGACAAGAACAACAATATGCTACAACAAACGGTAATGGACATGTCTTCTCCAGTACCGTTACCTGGAACATTACCTTAAGCTGTTTCTTGGTCTCCGTCATAGATTGTTTACAGATCCTAGAATGGCAGTGCCACATTACCTTAGGCAGTTTAATGAACTACGTCATAGATTGTTTATTTATTATAGAGCGGCAGCGCCACAGGCGGATTGCTTTTGAACAGTCCAAACTTCCTTATCTTCATCAACAATTTAGAAACTTGATGAGTAAGATTCTGTATTTCAAGGCAAGTTATGAAAGAAGTTGATTTTATCAATAGAGTATCACGAAAAATTTACAACAGAATGCGAACAGAAATTATTCCGTATATCAGAGTGACTGCCCCTCCTTAGTACTCCCCTGCTTTCTAAACTAAGCTTTTAATTTTTCAGCACAAGAGCAGATTGAATGGGATAAAAAATAATTTGTGCATTGACTCAACGAAGGAAAAGCCTATTCAGCCACATTTGTTGTAAACAATGGAATTTTCAGGTCAAATATATTTTAAAAGACGATCGGAATTCATCCTTTTTTGGTCTTTTTTAGTCTTTTCCCCCCAAAACATCAGAAGTGAGCTAGATGGTGTCTTGTGGCATATTTTACTTTTGATAAATTTCTTTTTATTGTTTTTGGGGGTATTCATTATATACACTATGATGAAGTAGAGATTATTTGTTAGTGTGTTCGGTAGTTAATTGGTCATGGAAAACAGTCGACTCATAATAATCCAGATATACATCTAAAATGCAGCTTTTAACAATTCGACTTTTTTTTATCTTTAGCATTTTGTTTTTGTTTAAAATATATCATGCAACAAACAAACATAGCCAATTTGAAATACGGAAAACAAGAAAGTATAACAAAATTAAATAGTTGTATCGACCAAATTTTTGAGGTTCGTAATCATCCACCACTGGTTGTTAATATAATTGTAGGAATTAAGTTAGCCCAGAGTAACAAGCCCTGGGCTTACTGCGCCTTCTTTTTATGAATAACTAACAAAAAATTTCCCCCTTTCATTATTTAATAGACCAATAATATTCTAAATTGTTGACCAGACACCATTGTCAAGATAGCTTCAAAATCTCATGAAAAATGTGTTATTCTGTTAATTTTAAATTAACCAGCCTGCCCCCCCCCACCCCACTTAACGACTAAGTATATATTGATGGGAGATACTGAAATAGTTCTATTTTGAAAGGTTAAAATATTTTGGCCTCTGTTTTTATTATGCCATACTTACTTTTTCAAAAATTAAATATATGGTAAATAATCCATTTCGATTACCTCTAGCATTTGGATAGAACATGACGTAGTTTTTGTCATGTTTTTTACTCTCTTTTCTTCTTTTCTCCTTGGTCAGTTTTATGTCTACATTTGCAGCTTTCTAATTCTGTAGATTCCTACAACTAGAAGAAGATATATCCTACTCCGTTTAACTTTTTTCAAAATAAATTGTCTCTAATTCAATTTCAGCATTACATTTTTCCTTCATCTCTTCCTTTTAACTTTTAATTGTTCTTATAATTATTCTGCAATAGAGTTAAAATATAAAATGATAAATTGATCCAATTCTCTTGGGCTAACCATATGATAAGCCCATGCACAAAAAAAAATTTGAAAATGGTGGCCTAAAAATATACTTATTTTACGCCTTTAATCCCCTGTTTTCTTGAATAAACCCTCTTATTCTGCTCGGGATGACTCAGGACTAGAAACGATTTGAAACCCTAATTAGCAAACATCAGATGACAATTAAAAACCACTCATCAAGTAAAGTCGGCCAGAAAGATTTTAGTTCACCCCTGATTAATTTTTGTTGGGGGAAGGGACAAAGGGGCCCATAAATTTAGCCAAAAAATTCTAAAAGTTCAAAAAAGGCTATTTGACCCGCTCTTAAGATTTTTCTTTTGTATTAGTGGGACATACCCCTATTCATCCTCACCCAAACACCACCCAAGTAAGACATTACATTATAATCGGTTGACTCATTCCATATGAATGGAAGACAATTCGGGATTTTTGTTTCTGAAGAAGACTCAATTTTTTAGACTATCATAAGAGAATATTAGGTTGATTGCACTGGAAGGGTTATCAAGGTTGAAAGGGGGTTATCAAATTTAAAACGATGGATAAAATGTTACATTTTTTTTCGTTCCATGAAGAGCTCTATTTTCTTTCTATTGTTTAAAACTAATATAACGACAAATATTTCCAAAATTATTCCAACGAAGAATAACCAACCCCCCCCCCCCACCCTGGTCGTTAGATATGGTTTAACATGCATTCGAATTTCATAATTACATACACAACTTTAGAGACATAACAGCTAGGTCTATAAGTTCAACGAATACTTGCTTTGCATATATGCCCATTCTACTCCTAGTATTATCACTGATAATTCAGTGTAATATTCTCCAGTTCACCCTCGTTCAAATAATCCCCGAGCTACATAATAAACAAATTGTTTTAAGTGTAGATGCGTTTTCACTACACTTACAAGGCCATCCATCATTACAAAATAGAATCGATCGATGGAAGAAAAAAGCTTGCCACTAATTGGTTTTCCCTGATCAGGAACCTCAACTGAGAGGAAAAGGTAAATGTAAATCACAGAACTTTCGTATTTCTGTATTCTTGCGAAAGTACAAATCCCGATTCTATAATGGAACAAGATAATCGAGAACCCCTGTATTGATTGATAGCGCTTGTTAATTTTCCCAAGATATCCTGGATAGGAGAAGACATGTCTTGGTCCCCCTCTTTCTAACAAAGGTGTAAACTGATGGAGGAAAGGGAATATACTTTGTCTTGTATGTTTGCCAAATTATTTGAATAAAGGATATAAAAACATGTTTTCTTTATTGAATATATTACGATATTAGTAGGTCATATACTATGGTCAAATATGGTCATATACTAATAAAAAATAAAACAAGAAGGAGGCACACCCAAAGCAACTCCATAGTTTTTGTAGCTATCCCTAATTTTATGAATGAAAACCTTATTTGTTTCAAAAGAAAATAATTATATAAATGATAATGAATTCACTCATGCTTTTTGCTTTCAATCATACCCTTGCTTGCCAAATTAAAATAATATACATTAAATATGCGATTAAATACAATAATATTGTACGATTAAAATTAATACAAATTATAAAATTGCGAAGAAAGGAAGAAAACGAGGACAATAAAGAGCCAGTGAAAAAAATTGAAAAATTATGCAAATATTTCGGTCAAGGCCTCCACTTGACCGTCTTCAGTGCAGAATAAAACTGATAAAAGTATAAAAAAAAACCTTAAAACAAAACACAAAAATAAAATTGGATAACCCTTTCTGAGTTACGGTGAAAGGGTAACTGAATAAAAAACATAAGCATTTCACAATTTTATCTTACGTAAAGCACTCTTAAAGGCTAACTCTTTCCAGGTAAATTATTATTAGAGTTTTGTTTCAATTTTGTGGATTAAAGACGATCAGGAATAATGGTTTCATCATAAATTGGACTTAAAAAGTTTCTCCAGTGTCTCTATTGAGAGCTACCTTTCGATGAATGTGCTTTTTATGTCGAATACCTCCCTGAAAACTTGCAAGAGGCCTTGAACGGAGCAAATTATGGAGGTGTTGTCAAATAAAATGAAATCAAAAATTCACCTTGATTTTTTGTTCCGACTTGGAACAACATTTTTACGATAATCCACACCATTTCATTTTATTTGACAACACCTCCATTGTTGACTCCGTTAAAGGGCTCATGCGAGTTTTCACGGAGGCAGATGAGATAAAAAAAGCACATTCGTGTCCTATTTATGATAAAATTATTAATTTTGATCGTTTTTAGATCCATCCACAAAATTATATTTTGCACTCAAATAGAAACTATGATAATAATCTACCTGGAAAGCTATTAGCCTTTAAGAGTGCTTTACGTAAGATAAAATTGGAAAATGCCATTTAGACTTATGTTTTTTATTCAGTTAGCTTTTCACCGTTACTCAGAAAGGGTCATCCTACTTTAGTTTGGTGTCATGTTTTAAGGTTTGGCTTTTCATATTTTTATCAGTTTTATTCTGCACTGAGAACGGTCAAGCGGAGGTCTTGACCAAAATATTTGCATAGTTTTTCAATTTTTTTATTGGCTGTTTATTGTCCTCGTTTTCTTCCTTTCTTCACGATTTTATAATTTGTATTATTTCTAATCGTACATTTAATGGTGAATTATTTTTCATTATCATAATTATTCATTTATTATAATCATCATTTTAAGTGAATCTGGAGAAAAGGTGGAAGGTTCAGTTTTAATAGACTCGGTATAGAAAAGTTGATTGGCTTCAGTTTTCATGAACTCGGGTGCTATTGCGAATTCTAATTGGGGAGTGAAATTTCGCCAAATTTCGTTTGAAGAGAAAGGAAAGTCTGTTGTACTTTTTGCAGCTGCCCCATCATCAAGATTTGGTGGTGAATTAGCATAACGTATGAGTTATTCTTCCTCGTTTATTATTACTAGTTTTCTTCCTTTCTTCGTCATTTTATGTTTTATCATGATTAGCCAGTGTTGTCTCAGAAATTATTTTTATAATACAAATTCGCAACATACGATTAAAAATTTTCAAAATTTAAGAAAAAGCCAGAAATGGATTTCCTCCCTTATAAATATAAAAAAACGACTATAGGTTGAGTTATACCAGCCCTTTTACACGCTTATCCAGTTACATACACATAATTAAAGTAAGTAATGATTCAGATGCACCATTAGAAATTATCGATAAGTGCAGTTTACTAATCAAGGTCGTAACGATTAAAATAATGAGATGGCTTCACCAAACGCTCAGATTTCCAGGAAGGGGCGTATCTGGTTTTACAAAAAATGTATAAAAAGGAAGCAAAAAAGGCTTTTTTACTAAAAGTAAAGTGAAAATGTATAGGAACATACCTGTCTTTGGTTACATAGACTGAAAGAGATGGCCTTGGGTACTTTAAATAGACCCATTCAATTGGAAATATCAGTTTGAAGCACCCTTTTTGAGTCAAAAGTGGTCCCTGCGATTTCTGATAAACACTCCCCCCTCCGTAAGCCCCAAAGACATACGATCAAAATCATATAATAACCTTTTTTTTCAAATATTCAAAATTTGGTGCAGATATACCAATTCAACGTCAAATCCTGGGGAAGGGGTAACACTAAAAAGGGTAAGAGATACATCCCTTAATTTTTGGGACGATGACGCACTTCATAAACATATTTTGATACATCAACAATCAATGGTCTGATTAAAGAATTTAATAGTTTGATGTGTCAATAAAATGAAAAAAGAAGAAATCGATGCATGTCTTGTCTTGCTAGGGAAAACAATCCTCTATTATAGATCCCCTGAGAGTATCAACCAATTTCGTTTAATCTCCAAGGCTTTATATTCGGATTTTCTTCTCTACTTTATCATGAAAGTCTATATGTTGAAAGAAACTGGGCTGGATTAAAAAAGATACTGCAATACATAATTTTATTATGTTTCATAATAGTTCATTATGTTTATTAATAGAACTTAATATTTTTTGGAAACATATTTCAAGAGTAATCTCCAGTAGTTTCAAAAGTAATTTTAACTAAAGTTACAAAAAGTTTCACACAACTTCAAAACCTTCATGTTTTGTATTAGACCTATAATTTCTCTTTCAAGAACACTGAACATAAGTCATTACCACAATCATTTTCATTATTTTTGATTTAGATTACTTGATTTCAATCACCAGATCTTTCTTTATTTTTTATAGAATAGAAAATGTTATTTCGGGAAGGATTATTTTTTTCCACACAAATTTATTTGCAGGAAAATAGAAGTCAGTATTTTTGGCAAAGTCAGTGCACAAACTCCAAATTCAAAGCATACTTTTTTTGGTCACAGAAGGCAACTATATTTGATGGTAGCCCAATTAGTTTTTGTGGATCAACAGATGCAAGTAACATAGTCAGACTGTTGATGTAGAAAGCTAAGAGTAGTACTCGATAATTTTGAGACAAGATTCAGTATTGCCAGATGGGGCACATTTGCACCATTAGGGTGCGTTCATGAAGCGACAGCAGATTGAAATATTGTTTTTTAAGGTTATCTTTTTTTTAAACTACCTATTAGCTTATTTTTGCTGGAAAACTTTTGGAACACTTCGCTGCTTCAATAAATGGGCTGTCGCAACATTTTCGCTGCTGCAATGTCGGTGGTTTTGGTTCATTCTTACGGCAAAAACCGGGGCTACGGTGCATTTTGGCTTGTATGCCAGCGCTGTCTTATACTACGTATTTTGTAACACTGACAAAATTATTGTCTTATCATCATACTAGTTTAAAAATTTTAAAGAGTATACGCTTAGAGAAGAAAGTGTTCCTCTAATATGCATTTACCTTATTGATTAATGCTCAGTGAAACTATACAATTTTCTTTGAGAGTCATATAAATACGGGGACTAGGCTTTCATTTTTTGCTAAGCTTCGATTTTTTGGGGCGGGGACTAGGCTTTTATTTTATACACGTATTCTTATTGGTTGATGCTCAATAAAACTAATTTGCTTATAAGTCATATACACTTTATTTTTTTTAATTTTTGCTTTTTTTTGCTTTTTTAATGGAGCCAACTATCTTGAATTTAATCCGACTTCAGTATAATAAAAGTAATTATCTATGGGGCTTTAAAGCCCTTTTTTCATTTTTTTTATATGATGGTGCAGCTCCTTCCCTTATGAGCCTTTTGGCGAATTGTTTTAGCCTTAACACTCAACTGAAGTCTACAAATAAGCGTGTTAAATAGAACCAACAGAATTAGAGCCATTCCAGATTGTAGAATTTAGTTCAGCTAAGTTTTCTCAACAATTATCTATATACAATGGTAAGAGCCTACCGAAGGGTATAATATGGTAGAGGTTCAAAACACAGGCAAATCATAGGAAAAATAAAGGAATTAATAGAAAAGATCAATAAAATCTTGATATTAGTGAAGCGAGACCCTGATGCACCGTCCTAAGTACAGGTTTTGTTGATATAATCTTTAACATCCCAGAAAGAACGGGCAGAATGAAAATCCAAGTTAAAAAATCGAACTTACTCGAGGCACTTTGAAATAAATGAAACAAAATTTGCATCTGCTCCTTTTAATACAAATGAGAGCTCCACAGAGCCTGGCCTTCTTTTTCGCCCTTTGGTGTTTGCTATACATCGTGGTGCGCCTTTTGAGTCTAAAATAAATAAATAAATTTAAAGAGAGAGAGAGGGGGGAGAGAGGGGGGGAGAGACGGAGGGAGAGAGAGAGAGAGAGAATTTTACCCAAAAATAAAGAATGAATCACAAATCATAAGAGAGTTGAAGAGCGAGGGGCACTACAAGGTGTCGGATGAACACTCCGTTCCTCTTACGTCAGGTCATTCAACAAATATTGAAAATCCTAGCTTAAAGACAAACTTTTGGAGTTTTCAAATATATCCTTCCTTTTCCAAAAATGCTGTGCATTCTCGCTTAAGTTTAGTTTTTGGCACCTATAAAATTTCAGATATAACAATGGAAAGATACTTTTTTTTATCAGCTCTTATTATCCCTTATCATTGTATTCAAACATCCTTCACAAAACTTTAATGAATGGTACTATTCTTAGAAAAGGTATTAATATTTTCAGAAAGCTCATTTAACCTGTTACATTCATCATTAACTTCATTACATATTTATCATTGAGGTTTTGGTTCTAACTTACTTTCCTATTTTAAACACAATGTTCTCTCCAAACCCATGGCTTCAAACTATTCCTTATTAACAACAATTTCACAACATACTAACACAGTTGAAGTAGTAGGTCAGTAGCATTTCATGGCTTCAATAAGAGGAAAACAGTAATTCAGTAAGAAGAAAACCCTGAACCAGCAGAAAACCCTGAACCTCGGAAAATGATACTTTGATTAATTTTTGGCAGTTTTGAGGTCATTTTTATCAACAAATTTTAGAAAAATAGATTTTGTCTAAGCCATCTCAAAAGGAAACACTATATAATTCCGAAAACAACTTAGAAAGTTTTAAAACTACTATTAAAAGTACTAGTAAAAACTAATTATATAATTCCTAAGAACGGATCACTTTATACAATCCCACCCCCCTAATTTACACATAAGTTTAATAACCCTAATTACTAATTTACATATTTATTATGTTCACTATTATGTTAGTTCTATTTTTGTAATTATTATGTTATTTAATTGTTACTACCATGTAACATGTTCTTTCACCGTTATGTGTGTTACTATCATGTGTTACAATTTTGCGTGCTGGTGTTTTTTTTTTCTTTTTTGCCATGGCCCAAAGAGGCTTTCGTTTTCAATAAAATATCTAAAAATATCTATATCTGTCTATATATTTAAATTTGTATTCACAAATTTTAAAGTATTTCCTTTTGAGTAGGCCTAACTATAAACTAATACCAAACTAATCAACGAAATAACCAAACTAAACTGACTCTTGGAGATCTGATCTCTGAGCTTTCAGAATGCGGTATTTCATTCACAATTTGCTCGGAAACTTCCAAAAACAAAATAGAAAATGAAAAAAATCCTACTAAAAACTCTACCAAATCCCGAGAGCCATCTATCAATTTTCTAGTGAAAGTCGACGAGATTTTACAGATAGTTTGAAAAGAAAATCGGAAACACTGGACCATCAGCATTGCCACGCAATTTGTGGTAATTCAATACGCTTTATGTAACACGTTCTTTCAAACTAGGACTTATAGATTACTTACTAATGCCCAGTAAGCATTATAGATCAGTTCACTCCTGTTTCTCATATTTTGTTATGCTAAGAAGAAATAGATAATTTTTTATTTTTCCAAATGAGGCTTGTTCTTTTTGATGAGTTGCACAACTCATTTACTGAGTTTGCACTCAGTGACATTTTTTAAATTCACTTTGTGAAACAACTTCACTTGACGTGGAGTCGCACAGTGAAACTGTGCGAAAAATTTTTTTTACTTGATTCACGTCCATTCACTAAAATTTAGGTAGTGCGGGAAAAATATAATTTTCGAAATCTAGAAAGAATTTTTTTTTTTTACTCCTTTAATGAAAATACCAAGTAAACAGAAACTGAAGCTTCTGACATCAAATATTTATCGTTTCCTGAATCTGTAAAATTTCTTCCTTGCAAAACCAGGCACATAATTTTTGTCCCATTATCCAGTACAATCCTCATCGTTTGACTTACCATCACAGATAAGAAGAGAGTTTACTCGTAAGAAATGTCTGATTCACAAGCTTTTTGTTATTCTTCAAAAAAGGTATTATTTTTAGATCTAGAAGAGGGCAGGAATTCTAACGGTTGGGGCTACTTGCGTCTCAAAAAATAACGGACAAACTGAAATGCTCACAAATATAAACCAATTGAATTAAAGCAACATTTTAGCATGGAAAGCAATTTCTTTTATATTACTGTTTTGAATTGAAGGGGTATAGATTGCCACCAATAAGGTCAACAACACAAAATATCAATATCCAAGTAGATGTTAGCTCGAACTTAACCAAATCTCCTCCGGAAACACACCCTATCAAAAAAATATCTTGAATGCACTTGTCACTTTCGTTTTTAGACACGTTATTGGTATTAATTGTAGACTATGCTCTACTGCTCATGTTTAAAAATTATTAAAAAATTCTCATTGTTCATGGTCCTACTCCGTGACATACGTAGTATTTTGTAAATACACGTAAGATACATTCCTATCTCTTCTTCAATTTATATTATTTTATTATTAAGGAGACAAAAAATCCTTTTTTTTCAACGCATCGATTTTCCTTCTTGTGCTTCAATAAAAGACCACGCCCATTGAAATTATATAGGACCTTCTAACAAATTGTAAATATTGATACAACCAAGTTCACATCATTCCATTTAAGAAACACATTTACTGACTATATTTTGAGCAACGGTTTTACCATGTTATCCCCCACTCCCCTTCCCACCCAGAGGAATTGAAAGGCAAGAGAACTGATTTTTTTGACGGGACAGAAGGGAGGGAGAGGGTAAAATCCTAACACAACAGGCAATTGAAATCATGTATAGCGTAATGATCGAGGGGAGGGGGGCTTGAATTGTCCATTTAGCATGAGTATCAATGATTAATAATTCACTGTTACCTTTTGAAGAAAGAATTATCACCAAGCAGAAATTTACTGCTAACAAATCACGGAAACGTGTCATTTAGGCGGGAAGTCACAAAATGGGATCTTGAAATGCAAGCAGAAATTAAAAAAAGTATTTCAACGTTAAAGACGATGATGAAAATGCAGTGCAAAACTGTAAAGCAAGTCTTGAAAAGGTAAGTCAGGACCAAGCGTTTATCCGCTTCACCAAGCATCTGTAATTCCAATGTTTTCTTTAAAAAATAAAAAATCCTGGATACAGCTTTGTATCCAATTTATGCAATTCCGTATTTATACAATCCGTATAATTTGACCTTCTAAAAATAAGGTCCTGCTATATATATATATAAAAAAAAAAATAAAAAAAAAAAAAAAAAAAAAAAAAAAAAAAAAAAAAAAAAAAAAAAAAGTCAATATTGAGGTCTAGTGCAAACAAATATAAAAAAAGGTGCACAATCGACATTAAAAAGAGTTATAATCTTGGACCAAATAAAGGAAACGATTAATAATGGGGATTAAGCCATCAAAATATAAGAGCATTGCTCAAGAGAATTAAATCAGACGCTTTGTTGAAACAAATGATATCAACTATCAAATTATTTTACTTTGATTTATGTAGCATGCACAAGACTCATGAGCAAGTCATCTGCATAACAAAAAAAAACCCACCAAATCCGAAACTGCAAGAAACTGCAAACCATCAAATCCAAACCCAACAACAAACACAGACCTAAAAACTAAGCAACAATAAATGACCCTCCTTTCGTCGTAATCCTGGAAAGGACAAACCATCAGTAACTATAAAAACACAAGAAAATCACCAAATCCAAAAAACAGCAATAAAAAACTCAGACCTAGAAACTGAGCAACAATAAATGACTCCTCCGTCCGTTTTAGACAGAGAACCATGATGTTTTCGGATGATGATTGTCCCCCTGTCTGTTGTCTATGTTTCTTAACCATCGAACGAATTTTTACTCTTTATTGAATAATTGAAAAGGTCATCCTTTAGTCCTTAGCTTGAAGGATTAAAGTTGTTTGACTAGGCCGATAAAAGAGTTTTAACGATGGTCCTGTCCTTGTACAGTATTAAATAAAAAAAGACAAGTTTTTTCAACTGAAAGTAAGGAGTGACATCAAAACTTAAAACGCACAGAAATTACTTCGTATATGAAAGAGGCTGCTTCCTCATCAACGCCCCGCTCTTTACGCTAAAGTTTGACTCTTTCTCTCAATTCTTCTTTCTAAAACAGTAAAAAACTTTAGCGTAAAGAGCGGGGCGTTGATGAGGAAGCAGCCTCTTTCATATACGAAGTAATTTCTGTGCGTTTTAAGCTTTGATGTCACTCCTTACTTTCAGTTGAAAAAACTTGTTTTTTTTATTTAATTTCTGAACGTTTTTGAATCAATGCATGTTTTGATTTTGGCTCTCCGCAGAGGAATAATCAAAACGAAATTTGTATATTTTTTTTTTTTTTTTGGCTCAATGGCTTTCTCATAATTTTGATCGAATGATTTTGAGGAAAAAAGAGCGGGGGACGAAGCCTAGTTTCCCTCCGATTTTTTGGTTAATTAAAAAGGCAACTAGAACTTTTAATTTTTTACGAATCTTTTTATTGGTAAAAGATTTATGTAACTTATAAATTAGCTTACGTAAAGAACTTTTGTATTCTCATGTTTTTATTACATATATGAGGGGATTCGCCCCATCGTCAGTACCTCGCTCTTTATACTAAAGCTTAAATTTTATCCCAATTCATTAAGAATGACCCCCTGAATCACAAAAGCCGTAGAATAAGTAGTTGAAATTACCGAAAATACTTTAGCGTAAAGAGCGAGGTATTAGAAGGAGGTGAGCCCCTCATATGGGTAATAATTTCTGTTTGTTTTAAGTTTTATTGCTGTTCCTTACTTCCAGCTGAAAAAGATTTTTCACCTTTATTTTTTAATTGTTTTTTTTTAAATAATGCTAGTAAATCCTGCTCTCCCTTCATGGAAATTTTCTTCTCCCATTACAAATTCTCGAAGGAAAATTCCCCCAGCATATCCCCCTTCTCTCAACCCCTCCCCCAAACCAAAAAAATCCTCCTGAAAACGCCTGTATACTTCCCAATAACCATTACTATATGTAAGCACAGGTCAAAGTTTGTAACTTGTTGCCCCTCCCACGGGGACTGTGGGGGAGTAAGTCGTCCCCAAAGACATAGTTATAAGGTTTTTCGACTACGCTCAATAAAATGGCTATCTCAGAATTTTGATCCGTTGACTTTGGGAAAATAATTAGCGTGGGAGGGGGCCTAGGTACCCTCCAATTTTTTTGGTCACTTAAAAAGGGCACTAGAACTTCTCATTTCCGTTAGAATGAGCCCTCTTGCAACATTCTAGGACAACTGGGTCGATACGATCACCCCTGGGAAAAAAACAACAAAAAAACAAAAAAACAAATAAACACGCATCCGTGATCTGCCTTCTGGCAAAAAATGCAAAATTCCACATTTTTGTAGATAGGAGCTCGAAACTTCTACAGTAGGGTTCTCTAATACGCTGAATCTGATGGTGTGATTTTCGTTAAGATTCTATGACTTTTAGGGGGCGTTTCCCCCTATTTTCTAAAATAACGCAAATTTTCTCAGGCTCGTAACTTTTGATGGGTAAGACTAAACTTGAGGAAACTTATATATTTAAAATCGGCATTAAAATGCGATTCTTTTGATGTAGCTATTGGTATCAAAATTCCATTTTTTAGAGTTTTGGTTACTATTGAGCCGGGTCGCTCCTTACTACAGTTCGTTACCACGAACTGTTTGATACTAGATAAATACATTGAAGTGATTAGTGCTGTGTACGAGAATAGCATTGCTGCGATTAAGGTAGGAAATGAGGTTAGTTGCTGGTTTTGCAAAAAACAGAAGTTAAGCAGGGTTGTGTTCTATACTCATTTATATGTATTTTTTTTTATTGACCTTTTCCTAAGAAAGACAGCAAGGTCAATGGGAGATCAAGCAATCAAATGGGAAAGTAAAACTCTCCTAGAATTGGATTATGCTGACAATTTGAGCATCCTAGATGAAAAAAAATGTTAGTAAAATGAATTAATTTTTAGATGTTTGAGAGCTCATATTATTAGTAAATTACAGTATGCTGGGTAACCAGAAGATCGATCAAGTCGATACGTTCACTCGCCTAAGTAGAATTATTAGTAAAGAAGGTGGAGTTGGTCAAGAGGTTAAAAGTAGAATAGCCAAGGTTCAGGGTGTTTTTTTTTACAGTTGAAAAATGTTTGGAAGAATGGGAAGGTAAGTGTGCAAACCAAGATTAGGGTATTGGAAGAAAGAGTGACTAAAATGGTCAAGTATGTTTCTGAAGCATGGACGCTCAGAAAAATGGAGGGAGATTTGCTAGAAATTTTGCATAGAAATTGCCAATGGATTCTTTTGTGTACCCGTCTGACTGACAGTATTTCAGACAATAACCTGTGCGAAAAATTGCGGTTCTATCCTGCTTTCTAGGGTTATAATGACAGGACAGCTGAGATGGCTAGGACAAGTTCTGTGAATGAGAGATCACAGATTTTCAAAGATAGTTCTTTTTTATCAATCATATAGGACCAAACGAAAAGCACTTCGTCCCTGTATTGGGTGGGACAAGATCGAAGGAAGAATTTAAGGGAAACTTGAACATCTTGGGAGGGTGTAAAGAGGGAGACCTTAGATATATTACGACAGAGGAAGAGCGTGTGTAGCTGTGCAGCAGCTTGGTGAAGTAAGCTTAGTGCAGTAGTCAGTTGTTAGAAGTAGTTGTGACAGTAAACTGGTCAGTCAAGCTATTGCTTGGATTACAAAATTATAAGTTTTACTTCTATTCTTCATGTTTCCTAAACTCTCGGTCTAAAAATCTATTAACGACATTTTTCAACAGTGTTTTAATTTGTTTGAAAATTTTACTAACAATTGATTGTAGAAATTTTTTGTTCGATCATGAAAACTCAAGTATTATTAAAAATACCATTAACAATCGTCAAAAGGATGGTGGAACCAGCACTATCTGATCAATCGCATCATATAACCTACTTATGATCTGATCAAATCAACAGAGGTGGAATATAGGAATTTCCTGTTAGCTCGCAGAAACTGAACTACTAGTAGAAATGCCACAAAAGATTCTTAATGGGATGGCAAAAACAAGCCTTATCCAATCAACCTGATCAATAGAATGATACCATTTTATTTTGATCAAATCAATAGAAGTGGAACGCAGTTTAGCTCGCTGAAATTCAACTATTAATAGAAAAACCAATTCAATCTTTTAATGGGATGGCGGAACAAGCCTTATCTGATCAATCTGATCAATGGAATGACATAACATTCCTTATTATTTGATCTAGTCAATATAAGTGGAGCGTAGAAATTTTCTTTTAGCTCACGGAAACTCAACTATTAGTAGAACTGTCAATAAAAATTCCCTTTTAGGAGGAATAGGCCTTATCTGACCAATCTGATCCATAGTCTGATATAGTAAGTTCAAGTTCAAGCTCAAGTTCTTTATTATTCTTTAACTATACATATTCAAACTATTCACATAACATCCCCGGCAGGGAGACTGGCTCGAAAGCCAGGTGACAAGTTTTTGAGACTGTCAAAATTACCATTTTCATCTATTAATGTAAATTCGAACTTATTCAATGAAATAAATGAAGCATCTATCTTTTTGAAGTAAATCTTTGACTAATAGTTGGAAAAGGTAGTCCTTTCAAAATTTACACCATTTATCAATAAAATGGTTAAAACTTATATATAAATGATGAGAATCAAAAGCCTTCTAAGACACTTTAATTTAATACTCAATGAGTTTTATGAATGGGACTTGAAAATGTATTCTAGTAATGGGTTAGATGTCATGGTAACGCCAATATAGCAAGTGCTTTCAATGCAAATGCAGCGAGAAGGATTCAATACTTTCTATTTAACTGCAAAGATTGGAAAGTTCAATGTTTACAGATTCAAGGGGAAAAGTCATTTAAACTGTATGAATAGGTGCAATGCAACTACAAAGGCCATAAGAGTTTCAAAAATAATGCTTTACCTTGCTTCTCTGACAATTTTTTTTTTCGCCTTAAGAGATGACGCTGATAGGGTGCAGTTTTACTTTTAAAATGACTCTTGCCAGCAAAAATTACCTAACCAGATGGCAAGTGCTTTCAATGCAAATGCAGCGAGAAGGATTCAATACTTTCTATTTAACTGCAAAGCTTGGAAAGTTTAATATTTACAGATTCAAGGGAAGATTCATTTAAACAGTATGAATAGGTGCAATGCAACTACAAAGGCCATAAAAGAGGTTTAAAAAATAATACATTACCTTGCTTCTCTGACTATTTTTTTTTTTTTTATAGCCTTAAGAGGTGATGCTGATAGGGTGCCGTTTCACTTTTAAAATGACTCTTACTAGCAAAAATTACCTAACCAGATGGTTTTAAAACACGAAACAAAAAGAGTATAAAAGATACACAAATCAATGGCAAATTGAAACTGAAATGATACTTTCCGTGGAAAAACCTTTCTTCTAAGGAATATACATTATGATCCTTATCATTTGTAGTTTAATTCGTTTTCAAAGACTTTTTTTGCCTGAAATATGGGCAGGTATTCTTTTGTTCTAAGTAGGATATTGGGACTCGTCATTTTGACTGTAGCCAAGCGCTAAAACGCTAAAATAAATGCTTTTAGGATATAAGGGAAGTTTTATGGTTTTGTTCGCCAGTTGCCCCATAGTAGTACCTCAAGATTTCCTCTCGAATCACAATCCTCTATACTAAGTGCCTATGAAGTTGGAATAAGTGCGAAAAGAAAAAAGAGAAAAAATAGGGTAAATATCTACGAATCTGGCAATCTAATATTTTAGTTTTTCCTTGTTTAGGCTTCGCTTCTTGTTAAACCTAAGAAATATTCTCCTTTGATTTATGCAATATTCTATCGTAATTTTGCCGCTGCGAACAAGAATATGTAAGTGGCTTGGCTGTGGCAATTCGAAGAGTTGCCAGCTTGGCTGTGGCAAGAGAGTTTTGGCTTGGCAGTGGCAATTCGAAGAGTTGCCGGCTTGGCTGTGGTAAGAGTTGTGGCTTGGCTGTGGTAATTCGAAGAGTTGCCGGCTAGGCTGTGGCAAGAGTTGTGGCTTTGCTGTGGCAATTCGAAGAGTATTAATTTTACAGGATAGGAAAGAAGCTTGAAAACTTCATCTTCCATCGAAATTTAACAGAAATTTCATAGATTTTACAATAAAATTCCATAGAAATTATACGGACTTTTCTAAAAAAAATTGTTTCGTTTTAAAGGAGTTTTTTTATGCCCACAACATAGAGCACCCACAAATCCAGGTACTAACAAGTCAATTTCTAGCTACTTCAACTTAGGGGCGAAAAACAATGGGGGAGGCAATGGTCAGCTGCTCCTCCTTCCCCCCAGGCTTTGATAAATTTCATTTTCGCATCTTCAAAATCCTTATTGTTTTTGTATTAGGAATTTGGCTTTTGAAATTCCAAAAAAAAAAAATCAATTTTTTGATGAACTGAAACTTCTGGATATAAGAACAACGATGTGCTTTATCCAGAGCTAAGAACAAGTTTATTTTTCTGTTCCTTAAAATAAAAGATCGAGATGAAGTATATTTCCCCAACTTCCTCTCATTGCGAATTATTACAATTTATCTGAATTAGCGAACGAATTACCCTCGTCAATCACATTTAAAAAATAATTTTCTTTTAAATGAATCGGCTTACAACAGTGGGCTATTCTAGTAAATTGTAAAACATTTGTTGTTATCTGTCCTTCTTTCCACTGCTCATTTTTATTCTTCTTCTTTCGCTTTATTCATTTTTTTCTTTGTTTCTTTTTTTGTGGTAAAGAAAACGCAGTAAGTTCCACCTCTCTGTCTACCTGTGTTAAAAATTATTGTCTTGTATACTATTTTTACTCAATAACAAAAACAATCATCTCCCTTAAAATTTAACCCTCTCTTTTGGGGATTATTTCGCATAAAATTTACTGCTCTCTTTAACGTTGTCTCTTTCTTTCCGTAAGAATAATAAACGTCAGAATTATCAGGGCAAGTGAGGTCACTTCCATCTCATAAAATCATATCTGAAAATTCAAGATTCTTTAAATTCTAATTCTTTTGAAATATTCAAAAATAGGTGACATAAACTGATGCAAAGGCGGCAGAGATACTGTTACTTTTCGGGACTTGTCAAACAAAATTCTGGAAGCATCCAATTTGTTTATTTTTCGTTACAACCCTTTCAGCTAAGGGCGTGTTCACGATTTTATTCGAAGTGGGGCATTTTTTCGGGAGGGTTTTTACTCTAAGTTGTGCAAAGTTAGAGCTGCAGTGAGCGAAAAGTTTTAATGAAGTATCAATATAATAGATCAATCGCGATTAAGTGTACTTTATCTTCTTATACTGGTACCAGAGTTATATTTGTGACGAAATAAAAATCCATGAAAACTAACACAATCCATAAAAATTAAAAACCTTCGAAGCATAAACAGTGAATCCATTGTTTTTAAATAGATATATAAATAGATATAGATATAATAAAATAGATATATAAAAAGATATATATTTTATCGGGGCTTTAGATGACTGTTGGATTATTATGCGACTGTTGACTAGGGTAGTATATTTTATAATAGTATTATTTAATCATAAATGATTTTAACTATAATTATTTTAATTATATTTATTTACACTTGAATTTTGGAGTGAATTATTGCAAAAGAATGCCAAGAATTTATAATATTAATTTAAGTTTGTTTATTATGCTTCATAGTTTCAAATAGTATACATTTTTGTTGTTTTATTATTACCATGTTATTTCAATGTATGGCAAAGCAAAATTTTCACCAGATAGTTTAGTAACTTCACTATTTTTGAGTTGCCAAGATTTTATTAGATGTATTGGAAAAAATATTTATCGTAACGATATTCAAAATGCATCCAATGAGCCTGTAAGTCTGAAGCTTTATACTTTTCTGAGACCAAAGTTGAGATATCCTTCCAGAATTCTTGTACTTCTGTTAATTTTTTCTGATTTCTCTGTATTGTTTATACAATTCCCCATAAGGTATTGATAAACTTTACCACCATCTGAGAAGGTACCTTTTTGACGTTCCAAATTTGCCAATTTTCAAATCAAATTGCTTTGAGAGAGAAAGACAAAAGATAACCGAACTGCCAAATAAAGGAACGAGAAAAAATAAACATAAAAGGAGGAAAAAACACATGGTTGTAGGAAATTAATAAAGCAATGCAGAGAAACACGAACACAAGCAGCACTTGAGTTCTTTCTGAGCAGTAACTCTAACTGTAGTCTACAGTAAAATCACGAACAAAAAGTTTTCTAACAAAAATCCGGTTTAAAAAATCCAAGAATATAACGACAAAAAACCTAAAATAATCTTTACTTACAAAATCTAACGGAAATAGAATAAAACAGAATAAAACACGCATAGAAAATAGAAAGAAAACCCTTTAAGAGTAACGCATAAAAAATTAAATTAAAAACGATAAAAAATAAACATAAAAGGAGGGGAAAACACACAGCTCTAGGAAATTAATAAAGCGGTGATGCAGAGAAATACAAACGCAAGCAGTGCAATCAGAGTAAATCAATAAAGGACAAACGATCAGAGAGGCATAAGTAACAGGCACGAATTCTGAAACCTATTCTGAGAAAGAAATAATCATAAAAATGTGATTACAACGAGGGGTTTGGGATGGTACAAACTTTCGTGTTTTACTGTAAATAACGGAAAACTTATAGAATCTAAAATAATTAATCCTGACTCATTTTAGTTCTTTTTTCTAAAGAAGGGAGAAAATTCCAGAAGCAAACGAATTGAATGATCACAGAAAGTTGAACAGAGCTTGACCATCACACGTCTGTTGTATGTCCCTCAATTAGCAACAATCTGAGCATATCCTAATTGTATTATCTTATTTTTATCTGAGACTCTGCGCTGGCGCAGGCATGGAAGATAGTTAGTTTGGGAATGGGAGAATATTGTTAGGTGGGGAATAGAAATCCCCAGCCAGCGGAGAAGATCTACAAAAGGGATAGTAAAACCATGGCGCAGAAGGGGAGAACTAGAAATTTTGTTTAAAGATAGGAAGGCACAGTAATCTACTTTACAAGAAAGGCTAATATCCGAGAAAGAAATAGCAACGAGAGAAGCCACATTAGAAAGACCGGTTTTAGCATGGCTTATGGCTTTAAACATGGCTAAAAGCAGGACATCAGCATAGGCAAGCTAATACTTTTCATTTACTGACATGTTTACAGATCATATTCGCATAGTTCATATCAGTCACATAGGAAAAGAAAGGTATAACTTGTAACTACATCACTAGAAGCAATATTAATCAATGGACGATGTATTATCTATCTCCCCCCTGAAAATATTCTCACACACCTTTACTTTTTATTCTTATTTCCGTTCCAGCCAGTCTCTTCTTTGTCTTCCTCTTCGGTATCGGAATATTTTTGTGAACTTGACTGATCTATGCGATATATTGTCAGAATCGACGCATCGGCGCTTGCCACCTTGTGGCGGTTGGATTTGTTTGTTTTATCAGTGTTGTTCTCTTTCTTGTTGAATGTTAGTTTCATATTTTTTCTTTTATCTTCGTGTTCTACTTCATTTCTTAGCTTTGCGATGTGTTTTGTGTTACTAATAAATACTGTTATAATGAGAAAATATTTACCGAAAAATAGGCGTCTTCTAGAGGCAGTGTGAATCACTGAGTCAGGAGGAAGACCAAGGATCTCCATAATGCAGGCTAACTGCTCCATTTCATTTTCCCCAGGAAACAGAGGGTAACCAGTAAAAAGCTCCGCCAAAATACAACCTGAAAAAAATCGACGAAAAATCAATTATGTATTTTAGCATTATAATACAATCCCGGTTTGCTTGGTGAAAACTGAAAAAAAGAATAATAAGCCTTTCATAATTTTGAGTATAGCGGATAAATTTTTAGTTAGGAATTCAGTAAAAGTACGCAACGGGATGGTTTTTTGTATGAATTTGCTGATTGATTATTGTACCTAATTGGTCACTTAGTATACGAAATTTTCCCTTCCTACTCGTCCAAATATTATTTTCAGAAAAATCTAGAAAAGAAATCTTTCAGAATTTGGCACGTAAATATATTGTCTTAAATAGAACTAGCATGGATTCTTTATATTGTATACATAAATGTTTAATTTTTGTATTCCTTGTTTATAAGTCAAACTTTGATAACTTCAATCTTCAAAGTCTCGTTTTTAATTTTATTCTTCTAGAAGAAAATAGTTCCTTTTTTTTCTTCTTCTAGAAGAAAAAGTGGATCCTCTCCTTCGCGTTTTTTTTTCTTGTGCTAACTTTGTTGGAAACCCAAGCAGGTTCGATGGAGATATGGAATAGCTCAACTGTTATTACATAGAAGGTATTTCAAACAGATAAGAACTCCTGAAGACTAAAAGGGTAAAAAGCTATATTAACGCAAGGCATTCAACAATTCCATAAGGATATGGCTTTCACAGGATTTAATTTGCCTCATTTTGACAAAATTTCTTAACAACTTACAGCTCAGCAAATTCAAATAGAGTACACATCTTTTTGCTAAGAAATGTTTTCAGTACTAAGCGAAGATGAAAATATGAATCAAACAACTCAAACACCCTCACATACAGCTATAACAGCCACGCATATAGCGGCAAAGCGAAGCATCAGATCTAATGTGGTCTCAATAAGTGACAGCTCGTTGAAAATTATCTTGAACAACGTCAGTCCCACTGTCAGATTAGCCTTGTCTACCCCCCTGCTCCTTATTTCTGATTCATTGCCAGTAACTGCGGAATTAACAAAACAGTGTATTATCGAAAATAATAAGCAAGTTCAATTTCGTTAAATGATTTATTTTTAAGTTTACTGGATTTTGGTCAACGAAAAAAATTGTGAATAAATTTTTGTGATAACCTGCAAAGGAATTAAACCCACCTCTTCATTTGCCATTTTTAGGCAAAGTTGGCCATTTGAGGTCAGAATTGGTAACCAGTTCAGTTATGCCCATATAATTTATTACATAACGAGATACTATATAATGTATAAACCCCATTGAAATATGCGAATAGGGAAAGCCATCAGACATCCAACATGAATAAAAAAGATGAAGATCCGCCAGAGCCAATTCTGGCTCATAGGGGGCAAATCAACGTTTCAGTTTCCGGATCTTTTTTTGCAGGGACAAGTAGCAAGACTTTCACCCAACCTTGCCGCGAGGGGGTTTATCCCTGGGCTCCATACTGCCAAGCAGAGCACCAATCCTCTGTGCTGCCACAGGGTACCCAACAAGAATAGTGGCAGTAAAACTGTAATCGAATTGCAATTTAAAGAAGCAGACCTCAAAACACGGTGTTTTTCTGGAAAAAAATTCATAAACCATTACTGGCGCCATGGGAAAAAAGCAAAAGGGGCTCGCCAAAATAGATAATGTTTGTAGTCTATTACAAATTAATAAGTATATGGGTATAACAACACTCAATAAATGTTGGTGGTACGCAACATTAATGAAAGTTTTGTAGTAAATCTGATATAGAAACTAACAGCAGTGCAGGTAAGCATCGGAGTCTGGTCCCATCTCACCGAATGACAGTTCACTTAAATTTGTCTTAAGCAGCTAAACGTTCATCGTGTAAATTTCAACCTCCATACAACTGTAGTTGTCTGGGGGAATTTCAGTAGATAGTATCCAAGAACTAAGTACTGTTCTTCCAAAATTAAAGTCCTTCATAAAGGTAAAAGGTAAATGATACGGCATTAGACTTTACAGTCCGTACCGGCGGTGCTGATTTCCGTTTCTTGGCCCTTCAGCCAGGAAGTGCAATGGGGGGTTGGGGGCCAGCCATCCTGTGCTTTCGCACGCCCTTCCTGTTTACCTTCCCCAGATTTCTCCAGGTACCCATTTAGAGCTGGGTCGACTCTGGCTAAGCTTACAGAGTCACGCCACTGACTCCCGTCCCAAACTGAAGAATTGGGGACACCGGGATTCGAACCCGCGTCCTCTCAGACAAGGGATCCCGAATCCAGCGCACCAACCCACTCGGCCAGGACGGCTCAAAAAAAAAACCGCCCGATAAGGGACTTGAACCCTTGACCCGAGGATTAAAAGTCCCACGCTCTACCGACTGAGCTAACCACTTCATACAACTTCTTCAACCTGCTTACAATTGAAATTGTCCCGGGGGGAGTTTCAGCAGATATTATAAACAAACTTTTATTTTTCAAACTTTTATTTATTTTATTCAAAGCAAATATTATTCTCGATCTAACTGTCTTTCATAATTAAAGCCCTTCATACAACTCCCTTAGTTTTCATATAACTGCAATCGTCCGGGGGGAGGGAGTTCAGCCGATATTAGCCTCGAGCTAAGACTCCTCTCCATAGATCCTTCAACCTCCATAAAACTGCAACTGTCCTTTGGGGTGGGGGGTTCGGAAGGTGCTATCCTTCAACTAAGTAATATTCTTCCAAAATTAAAGCCAGTATCAGTAGGATACTTTTAGTTTCTTTATACGAAACACAGATTCACAAGAAAAAGAAAAAAAACAAATTCGACAGATGTCTTATTAGATATCTTGGAGAAAATAAACAGAACAGCGAAGCTGTTGCTACCAGGATCTTTTGTCTTTTTACTTTTGAAAAGGGGCTTTTTAGAAAAAAAAATCAGATGAAAAAAAATAATAAAGATGAAAAGAAAACCCTGTCTAAAAGACGATTCAAATGAATTCTCATTTTAGCATCCTATGAAAACAAGAAATAACGTTGGAGCGTAAAATTGAATATTGAAGTGGATTATTTGGACTAACGAAAATATAATGATAATAGCAATAGAAAAGGCAGCGAACTTTATATTCCATAAAAACACAATATTTTCAGAATCTATTTCAGTAGTATAAAGTCAGAAAGCAAAGTTTTGCAAAATCGTGCAGATTTTAAACAAAAGCGAATATTAAAATATAACTTTGCATCCAACATCAACGAAGTTCGTTAAAAAGAAGCGACAGACGAATTGATGGAATCTAATTCTAGAAGGGAGGATTTATTAATGTCATACAACATTTATACATTTTGAAGATTCTATTCCTGAATTTCATTCAATATTTATCAGTTATGCAGGGGTGTCGTTGGGGGGGGGGGGCAGTTGCCCTCTCCAATACCTTGGAGCAAAAATTATTATGCAGCCCATGCCCCTTGACGAACCAGATATAAACCCTCTTGCCCCCCCCCACACTTCTGCATCTCTATGACTGGAATATTATTGGATTTGACAAGGGTCTTCACGCATTTAAAAAGAAAAAATGTAAAGAGAACAAAACAGAAAGAACAGATACGAAAATAACAGGAAAATCCTGACTAAAAGTTAAAATTACAAATTCTAATTTATATCAGTATATTTGAGAAGAAGGCAGTAACGTAAGACAAAAAATGAAAAAAATATAATATTCATAATAAGAAAATTTAATACGTAAGAAAAAAAAATGAAAAAAAATATAATATTAATAATAAGAAAAAAATATTCCAAAGCTGTAGTGACAAGGGCAGTGGAAAATGAATCCAAGTGATATTTCATGACATGGAAAAGAAATTATTTATTCCGGGGCATATCCATATTTCCATAAAATATGTCAGTAATATAAAAATATACTACTGTAGTAGCATAAAATTCGAAAGCAAAGTTTTGTAGAAATTGTTCAGATTTGCTACATAAGCGAATATCAAAGAAAAGAACTTTGCTTCCAACACCTATGAAGTTCGTTAAAAAGATGGGCCAGAAGCCTTAACAGGAGTAGTGGAATCTGATTGTGGAGGTAATGAAAGATTGGAGTTGGTCAAGGTCATTCGATATTTATACATTGCGTAGATTCTATTACTGAACGATTTTCAATATTGAATTTTCAAAAAAAAAAATTATTACGTTTTTCAAAAAAAAATTTCAATATTTGCCATTTATTTGATGAGATTCTCTTTGAACAATGAAAATGACTTTCAGATCTTTCAAAAGAAAAGATTAAAAAGAACAAAAAAAAACGACTAAAAGTCGACTCCAGAAATTCTCATTTAAATCAGTATATTTGAGAAGAAGGCAATGACGTTAGAAAGCAAAATCAAATATTCCAAAATTGTACTGAAAGTTACAGCGGAAAATGAAGGAAGCTTTATATTTCATGTTGGCTCTATATTTTCAGTGTTTAGTATAAAATCCAAAAGCAAAGTTTTGCTTAATTGCTCAGATTTGCAACAAAAGCGAATAATAAAGAAAAAATTGTGTTTCCAACATTTTGAAGATCGATAAAAGGATAGAGGCATTAATAGGAGGAGTAGAATGTAATTAAGGAAGTAGTCAAAGAGTGGATTTAGTTGAAATAATTCAATATTTATACATTCCAAAGATTTTATGGTAATTGTGTATTATTCAGTACACACTCAATAAGTGAAGTTAGGTTAGGTTAGGCATCTTCTATCACTATGCGTTCCTTCTAGTAAGAGTATAAAATTATGTTGTGCCCATTGACGCACTGTTTTGCTGTGGGCAACAGCCCCCTATTACTGGAAAAATATAACTGCCTCTTGTTCAGTCTTTGGAAAATCCCAAATTTTTATTTCAAAATCCATGTTAAGACACTATCTTCTATCACTATGTGTAGCAAACTAAATTGAGTTTTGTCTTTGTGGCTATGAAACCGGTTTTTCTCATGAAATGTACCTGCATAGTAGTTTGTTTCACGAAAGAACCTAACTTCACTTATTGAGTGTATTATGAATAATACACAAGTACTGATTTTATTCTCAGTCTTTTATAAACATTTGTAATTTATATGATCGGAATTTCATTGAACATTGAAAAGGACTATTACATCCTTAAAGGAAAATCGATAAAAAAAAAATAGAACTAAAAAGAATAGTTTTAAAAACAACATATATGCCCTGACTACATACTGTAGTCAGGAAATTCTCATTTAAAACAGCATATTTGAGAAGAAGGCAGTAATGTTAGGATGTAAAATCCAAAAATTCAATATTATTTGGATTAACAAAATGTAATGGATTATAAAAAACTAAGTGGATTATTTTCTTACCGTAAGACAACTCTCAATGTAGAAGATTTGCTAAGAATAAACATTGTCATCAACATAGTTTTCCAACTTTTATATTAAATGCTTATATTAAATCATGTTAAATAACAGGTGAATTCTTTATTTTCCGTAAGACTACTCTCACTGTTGAAAACTTTCTACGAATAAATATTCTCGTCGACAAAACTACTACTACTACTAACAACTCACCGCGATTCAAAGCGGCCTGAGACCAACCTAGCTACGCCCGCTCTCCCTTTATCCCAATCTATTCAAAACCACCCTCTTTACATCCTCCCACCCCAATCGCAGACGGCCTGCTTTCTGTTTATACCTAGTCGGTTGGCCGAAAAGGACAATCTTCGGCAATCTGTCATCCCTCATCCGCAGAACATACCCTAGCCATCTCAATCTTTCTCTCATTATAGCCCTAGAGAATGGGATTAACCCACCCTTTTCGTACAGTCTACTGTTTGAAATACGGTCAGTCAAACGGGTCCCCAAAACAATCCCAAGGCAATTTCTCTGGAAAAATCGAGCCAACCTTCCAATATTCTAATCTTGATTTGCAGACTTCTCTTTCTATTCTTCCAAACTTTTTTCAACTGTGAAAAAACACCCTGCACCTTGACCATTCAACTTTTAACATCTTCACTACTTTCACCATCTTTACTAATAATACACCCAAGGTAAGTGAATCTATCCACCTGATCAATCTTTTCGTTACACATTGTCACCTTTTCATTTTCACCTACTCCTAGCCTTATTGACTTAGTCTTGTTAACAATAATTTTCGAACCTATTCTAGCACCCTGAACTCGCAAAACCTCTCTAAGTTCATTCATTTTGCTCACACTTTTATCTAAGATGCTTAAATTATCAGCACAATCCAAATCCAGGAGAAATTTTCCTCCCCATTTGATTCCATAGTCTAAGCATTGCCGTCAACATAAACATATTTTATACAACAAAATAATTTCATCCTTTTAAGCTTCTCCATGAAGGTTATTGCTTATTTTTATAACAAATTGGGGGTTTAAGGACCATCAAATACAAGAACTTCACTGAAACGTTTCTGTGAAAAGTCGAGGTTTCAATATCTTGTTGCAAGGGTATCCAAAAATATGTATGGGCGGCGGCAGGATATCATAGAGGTGCCAGTTCAGAATGATTTCGTGTCAAGCAAAATCTTGGTTGAAGTGTGGAAGGGTATCTACCAAGGAGTCCACCAACGTCATGGCCACTTTATAATAATGCTGTTTCGAAAGCACAGAAGGAAGAAGCGATGTATTACGAGAAGTCTAGACCTTTCTTATCTCAATGATGCTGATGGTATTTTAAACCTTAGCCAACGTTTTCATTGGAGGAAAAATTTTATGTCCTTAGTTGCAAACATGGAAAATTAGGCCCTTCTTTTAACGCATCTAAAATTAAGATTCCTACATTTAGACGGTCTGAGCTGTCCTAGCCAAGTGGGTAGCGCGTTAGACTTGGAATCCTGAGGACAGGAGTTTGAGTCCTGGTGTCACTGGTTATTTGGTTTGGAACGGGGGAGGAGGTCAATAATAGGACTCTGTAAGCTTAGCCTGAGTCAAGCAAGCTTTAAATGGGTAACTGGAGAAATCTGAGGGAAAACACGGGAAACGTCGGATGATGTGTCCCCAACCATGCATTTCACTCCCGGCCAAAGGCAGAAAATCAGTACCTAGGATACACAGAATATTGACCAGCATGCGAATAAAAGAAGTTTATGCAACGAAAGAAAAAGTGAAGTTAGGAAGCCGAACTGTGCACCCATGCAAGCATTGAGCATATTCACGTTCCAATGTGATTAACCAGCACGCTTCCTTTTACTTTGACATCTTGATGAAAAGTTGTGAAAAGCGTTCGCGTGTTTTGTTTGTTACAAAGCGCGAGACAAAAGGCGAATGCTAGCCAGAATCTGTAACTTGTTTACTGTTTCACATGTCCTTTCCTCTTTCCGGAACATCTTTATGCGGAGGGACAAAATAAGTATCTGGTATATGTTTTTAGATATACAAAATACCTCATGGGAATCACCTATGGTCCAGAGATAGGCGGCTGGTTGTCACTTATAGTTTGGCTGAATTTCTGACTGGAGCTGGAATCCCCATACAAGATTTTTTGAAAGCCTAGATATGTCTTGTAGATTTTTTCCAGGCTTTTGAGCATTAGTTTCTCTTTTATTTGTATTCTTGTAATGTGTTTGTTTTATTTCTTATGTTGTGTTTTATATGTCTTAATCTTTTATTTGTGTTGCTGCGTGTATGTCAAAATTTTCTCGTATTTTGTCTTTTTTCGTATTTACTCCGTTACTATGTCTTATCGAGCTTAACCCTGTTCCAACAAATAATTTTTGAGGCCAGACTTTTGCGATAAGCTTATGACCAGTTCTGTTCTTAACTACTCCAGCATACTAAAAGTGAATAGTTATGGTTTCTCTAGAGCCCTTTGAAGGATTATATGTGAGGATTCAGCCCCTAAGGAGGCTCTCAATATAGCTCTGGCACCCAGTTCACGTTCTTCCCTCTAAGTTGGTACCCTGCTACTTTAACTTAAAACAACGATGTTTTGCCTGCTACATCTCAAGTGCCAATGTGAGTTACGAGTATATTACATCATCAGCAAAATCCTTCTGTTTGAGATGAACACACCAGATATATCAACGGCCAGGGAAGCTAATTGGAGGGAAGCTAAAACATCTCATGCATGAGGGCTCAACTATGGACAATTTCTTAATCTACATCTTTTTGAAGGGTAGGGGCTTCCTGTCCAACAGGATATACTCAGCTTTTTCGATTTTTTTTTTTACATTTACCGGTCTTAAATTACTAATTTAAAATTGCACGACGTTCACAGAAGCACCAAGTACCGAAAGTTTAGGAGAAAGGGCGCTAATTTTTTTTTCAATAAGATTTAAAGAATTATTTTCAAAATCTATGGATCTAGCGAGGGGGAGATTCTTTGTGAGAAAATTAAAAAAAGGATTTTTCAAAATCCAGGGAGAACCTGTAGTGTTCCAAACTCCTAATTGAAGCCCCCCAGCGTTCATTATGCGGTTCTAAATTCTTTTCAGTAAACTTTACACTCTTACCGTTGCTTGCTGTTTAGTATCATGAAAGGTTGGGGAGACAGATCCTTAATGTATGAAAAGATTCCTTTAAAGTTTTCCTTAAAAGACTAACAAATTTTCAAAGAAGATCAATCTTCCAATAACTATTTGAAAGATGGATGGGCAATTTCATTCCGTGAAAGGAAAAACCTTATTATCATAAGGAAGGAGCGGTTTAATCATAACTGAAATCCTCTTGTCTCTTTGTTTTTTCATAATTGAAAGCCTGAGATGATGACAGATAAGACTGGAATAGGAACCTTAGAAAGAAAACTATTCAAAATATTATCACATATTATAAAAATTTTAATCCTTTAAGAATACTTGCTCATCTATTTATCAATACCTAAATGTGTTTAAATGTTTTTACTGACTATGTAAGGAAAATGAGCTTCTTGTCTTCTCAAAAACATTAGTCTAGAAGCTTTCTAGCAGCTAGTTGCGAACATCAGATGGAAAGCAAGGTTGGCTTCGTTACATAACCAGCTAGCTAGCAAATAACGGTTTATAGTTATATGAGTAGTAGCTATGTGTATTTGATACCTATGTATTGAAAATTTCACCTCTTGAATTATATTTGAAAAGTTTCATATTTGACCGCCTGAGATGCAGACACATAAAATTAGAAGCCTTAAACAGAAAAACTATTCAAAATATTATCACTTATTATAAAATCTAAATCTTTTAAATAAAACTTGCCCATCTATTTATCAAAACCTACATGAATTTAAGTATTTTGACTGATTGTGTAAAGAAAATGAGCTTCTTGTCTTTTCGCGAAAATTGGTCTAGCAGCTCATAACTCCTATTTGAGTGGTTTTCACAAAAGGTTAAGGAGCAGTGGGGTGAATGGGGGTGTGTTAGACTGTACAGCACGCATTTGCCACACCCCTGTAGTAAAAATATAGTTCGATCCCATTTTCTAGGACTACAGTGGAATAAACACTAAGTCATGTCTTACGGAATAAGAATAATAAATTGCAAGTATTGTGCTTTTTGTG